>NC_051068.1:12870297-13027797 GCF_004664715.2 Peromyscus leucopus | reverse complement strand
CCCCCACCCGACCCCAGTCTGCAGCACACTCCCAGGTCTGAAGGATGCACGAGGGTGGAAAAGTTGCTCCATCTTTTTGAGTCTGTTTCTATCACTGTGTTGGAAGAAAATAGAAAAGGGAGAAAAGGAAAGGAAAAAAGAGAAGAGGAAGGAGGGCAGAGAAGAGGGGGTTGGGAAAAGGAGAGAGGGAAGGTTGGAGAGAAGGATGGAGGAGAGGGAAGGAGGAAGGGATGGGAAACTTAAACACCACCCATGTTGCAGAGCTTTGTGAAATTTAGAGTCAAATGTCATGAACTGTCAGGAATGTGAGGAAGAAAATTGCTGTTAGTTTTAGAAAGGGCCAATGCTTCACACAGGATGTCTGACTGACTCATGCTACAACCTATGGGCATCAGAGGATATGAGCTTCCTGCTTTTCTGGGGATGTGTAGACCCCATAGAGAGTGGGGCTATCTTTATTCTCTTCTCAGTAGCCTCTGTCACCAAGCTCAGTGCTCTGATCAAGTTCTTGCTGAGTTAATTTCAGTTCATGTTGCCGCTACCAATTCTGGACTCACACAGCACAAAGTGAATGCATGGACAAGTCCCTACCCCCTCAGCAAACTGTTACAGATGATAATGAGATAACTAGAAGGCAGAGCAAGTATCTGTAGACTTTCACAGTCATGAGTGGGTGCTGTGGGATAATGCTTTTGTACACTGGTTTAATAAAACGCTGATTGGCCAGTAGCCAGGCAGGAAGTATAGGTGGGGCGAGCAGACTAAAGGAATTCTGGAAAGAGGAAGGAGATGCCAGCTGCCACTAAAGGAGAAGCAGGATGAAAACAGGCCAGTACAGCTACAGAATACGTGGCAAAACATAGATTAATAGAAATAGGTTACTTTAAGATATAAGAGCTAGCTAGGAAGAAACCTAACCCATAGGCCATACAGTTTGAAAGTAATATAAGCCTCTGTGTGTTTACTTGGGATCAAGCAGCTACAGGAAGCAGAAGGGAGAGATTCGTCCTGACTGCAGGGCAGGACAGGACTGGAGAGACCTTCAGACTACAAGTGGGCAATATTCCTATGAGAGTAAGAGGCATAAAAATGTGCTTGCATATCCATTTTTAATACCCAATTTTTCATTATCTTTTTCCAAAAAAGAAGGTTCTGGACCCAGCCTCATCTCACTTTCCTCTTCCCTTCTCTCCCACTTGCTTTCTACCTGCTGATCAAATACTTCTTCTCCAAATACTTGTCCCTAGATGTGACCTCTTGGCTACCCAGATGCCACACTCACGGTCTCCTATCTGTCCCATTTGTTGACACCTCCCTCATCTCCTTACCTACCCAGGTCAGTGCCTGTAGCTTTGATACCAGATATTTATTTCTTCCTCTCTATGCAGACATCTTCTTTCTGATTAATCATACCCAGTCTGCTAGAGCAAATGATATTGCTTTCATAGTTTCATTTCTAGAATGCTAATCCTTCATATATAGCATAAAACAGTTCAGGCATGGGGGAGCATGCCTGCAATCCCAGAACGCAGGAGGTTAAGGCAGGAGGATAGAGTTTGAGATGAAACCCTAACTCAAAAAGCAAAAGAGAGAGAAAGAGAGAGAGAAGAAGAAGAAAGAAGAAGGAGGAGGAGGAGGAGAAAGAGGAGAAGGAGGAGAAGGACAAGGACAAGGACAAGGAGAAAAGAAAGGAGGAAGGAAAAATGAAACAACAGCATAACCCTGAATTTTGTTCCTTGCTCTTATTTCCAGCCAACTTTACAGTGCCTAGTTACCAGTTCTAAGACCATCAATTGCTGCGGGCCACAGGAATATCATAAGAACTCAGCTGGTTATGGCAAAATCACTACCTGGAGGAATCAGGGAATTCCTCCAGAGGAAGCCAAATCCCAAGGAGTTTTTGATGTTACTTGGCTTGTTATATATCAGTTGTATTCTGTTATGAAAATCATGTGTGCCTTCATAGCTTTCCCAATTGACTTTTCCCTAAGAAGGGCTAACAGTGTGTACTGATCACTCTCTGGACATACACATTCCAGGTATTTGGAGAACTGCCTCAGGAAAGGCTTTCTCTGGAATCAGATTCTCCCTTGGCCACTTTCAAGGACTAGCAGTAATAACAGTCCACATGCAAGTCTCCTGATTTAAGATAAATTCCATAAGGAGACACCACCTAGGTCAGGTGGACATTAAGTAATAGCTTTACACAATTTAGCTCGAACCCTCTTTTCTTACAACCTTACTAACTTTATAGACCTCTAACTCCTTACCTAACCACTTCTAGGAATATTTAGATAACCTTCTGCGCTGACAGCTATATTCAGCCAGAACCCCAGTTCAAGCCTCCCTGTAATTATCATCATTGGCAGCATCTGGCCAGGTCCATCCCCAGATGGAGGAAAGTACCTTATCAGAGATACCTCCATACTTCCTAAGAATAGACTTAAGCATCCAGGCTACCTGTTTGGGAAGGCCTGGCAGATGTGCCAATTAAGCCTTACTTCCTCCTTTCCCAAACCTTACCTCCAGTTCCAGATCTCTCTTTAACTATCACCAGAGGCATCTAGCTGTACACAGGTTGCCTAGCGACTGAACACACTTTCCCCCACCCTGAAAAAACAAAAAAAAACCAAAAAAAAAAAAAAAAAAAAAAAAAAAAAAAAACGGCAGATAGCTTGAACAGATAGGAGCCACAGGAAAAAAAAGAAGACAGTTTTATTTTCTCCCATTGACCTAGCAATTTACAGATTCTTAACACTTTCTAAGATTATAGTTGAGCACATAAGAGCCCTCTTCTTAGATATTACCTGAATTTAGCCTTTAGTTAATTCATTTCCCCATTGGTCACTTCCCTTTGGGGTTGAAAATGATAATTAACAGTTATTGCCTCCCTATGTGATTCTTATCACCCCTCCATTTGACCCTGGAAGCCTGGCTTTGCACTGCTAAGGGAATACTGCTTGTAAGTGTATATATACCAGGACTCCCAGGGCACGAGAGGACAGAGAAGAGAAAAGAGAATGGAAGAACTAGATGGGTAAGAACTTGAGAGGAACAAACTGAGATGGGGAAGAACTAGATTGAAGGGCTAGAAGAGAGGACAAGAGGAACGAGATGGAAAATGAGGAAGAGCCAGATGGGGAAGAACAAGATGAGGAAGAGCCAGATGAGAGAGGAGACGGGAGAGGAGCTGATAGGGGAAAGAACTAGATAGATGAGAACCTAGAAGGGACAGAACTAGATGAAGGAATTAAGATAGAACCTAGAGGGGACAATAGACAAATATAGAGAAATCAGGCAAGAAAGGAGCTAGGCATGAGAGCAGAATAGAAGCTGTGTAGAGAGAGAACTATCACAGAATAATAATAAAGTGTATGAACTAAGGAGTTTCGTGTACATAGATTCATTTCTTTTCATCAAAGATTAATTATCAGCTGGTTGTAGATTCTTCCCAGACCCTGGGAGGGGACTATCGAGGGGCTGGACCCCCATAGTCTTCGATAATCAATAGAGTCCTTAAGGTTTTCTACATGTAAGACCATGTCACCTAGATACCTTTTATTAGGTCGAGTTATAAACTAGGAATTATTATTCCTAGTTTGTTGACAGCTTCCCCTTAGCCTTACCATCTCAATCAGTGGCAAGTCCATTCTTCTAGTAACTTGAGTCAAAAATCTTGGTATCTCTCTTGCTCCTTCTACCTAGCCAAATCATTAGCATCATCTCCTTCAAAACGGATCCAGAACCCAGCCATCACACCTCCCCCACTCGTGCTCCTGGGTCCGTGTCACCATCGCCCTTCTCAGGACGGGCTACAAGTCTCTTAACTGTTCTCTGCCCCTCCCGTGTCTCTGAAGACTTGGACAACTCTCAGCATGGCTCCCAAAGCTATCTTCTACTTTCCTTATTCTTTTTTTATCGGAAGTCAAATTGTGGTCATTAGTGCCCCGCAATGCCCTCCTGTGACTTCTGACAGACCATAGGAACTTCTGATTGTTGCTACAGCTCATGAAATTCTCCCCACTTCTTCCCATCTTTCCCCTTACTTCACTCTAGCTACTATGGCCCCTCGCCAGGCATCTAGCACACCCAGTGAGCTCTGTCCTCGAGCCTCTACACCTACCATTCCTTCTAGCACAACTTTGTCCTTCCATCCTCACGTTTCAAGGTTGCAGGTCAGATGCCACCTCATCAGAACCACCTCATCCAATACCTCTTTCCCTCCTCATCTCTCTTACCCTGCCTTACGGTCCAAACAACACAAAATGCCACACACTGCCACATACTTTTTGAGCATCTACTTATCATCTACCAACTGTTAGCCCAGTCTAAAACACAACTTGACAAGGACAGAGAGTTTGCAGTTTTTCTTGAAATATTCTAGGCACAGGGGAAAAAAAAAGTGATTTTCAAGAGATTGTTGAATATTTTAATAAATAAGTGAAAGGGATAATTTTGCTCATGTTCACACTTGTTTCTTTAGCTTCTTATATTGTATATTTTTCTAAACCTCATACCAACATGTAAATTTAGGTATATGCTGATAAATCAATATTAACAGGAAGTTAATCAACTGCTAAGTTTCTGTTGCTATTATATCAGCTGGCTGAAATATAATCCCAGTTTAGAAATCAGAAATCAGGCAAAGGCTGTAGAATAATCCTTCTGTACACTGTGAATATGTGTTGCTCTCATTGGTTTAATAAACATCTAACTGGCCAATAGCTAGGCAGGAAGAGGTTAGGTGAAAGTGTCAGACTGAGAGAACGTGGGAAGAAGGGCAAAATTGCCAGCCAGACACAGAGGAAGCAAGAGATGAACATGCTGTGCTTAAAAAAAGGTACCACCATGTGGTAGAGCATAGATAAGAAATATGGATTAATGTAAGTTGTAAGAGCTAGCTAGTAACAAGCCTAAGCTATTGGCTAAGCATTTATAATTAATAAGTCTCTGTGTGGTTATTTGAGAGCAGCTTGCAGGACAGAAACTTCTGCCAACAGGCAAAACAGTTGCAATGACAGTTACCATACCTGGAATTCAATTTTCAAAGAAGAGATCCAGAGATTTTACATTTGTCTGCCCTCCTCTGAGCCTCCCTCCCACACTAAGAACCCACTCTGCCTCAGTAGGCTGGAAAGACAATGGGGGAAACCATTCCTTAATGCCAAGTGGTTTTGTAGGCAATCCCCTTTGGAATAATTTCATATCAAATCCCAAATTTTCAGCTGAAGAGGCACAATGCTGCTATCTCCAAATGCAGCTCCCTTTATAGTTCATGAAGAGAGAACACAGCTCTCCAAGGCTTATCCCCGCCCCCAAACAACTGTTCCCTAAACAGTAATTTCTGCATTCAATTAGAGCACCAAAGGAGCACTCCCCACCCCAAAACATATTGTTCATATACCCACACAGCAGAATGCCCAGCCAGATGGAGTGAGACAGACACACCCAAATGTTATCAATAGAGCCACACCATTAACTCCTATCTTGGTTAGTTTTCTAATGAGGTGATAAAACACCATGACCAAAAGTAACGGGGTAAAAAAGGTTTATTCTAGCTAATGATTCTCAGGTCCATCATCAAAAGAAGTCAGGACAGTAACTGAAGGCAGGAACCAACAGAAAGGAACTGAAGCAGAGACCATGGAAGGGTGCTGCTTACTGGATTGTTTCTTATGGCTTTTTCAGCCTGCTTTCTTATACCATCCAAGGCCACCTACCCAGAGGTAGCAACATTCACAGTGGGCTGAGCCCTCCTACATCAATCAAGAAAATCTACCACAAACTTGCCTACAGGCCAATCCTGTAGAGGCATTTTCTCAATTAAGATTCTTTCTTCCCAAATGACTCTAGCTTGTGTCAAGATGACATAAAATTAGCCAGCACAGTCCCCAGAGGTGGTTTCCCCTCTTCAGTAAAGAACTAAATGTATGTGTATAGTCAGAATCATAAAAAATTAAAGTATGTTCACTCAGCATCATAAAAATAAAAATTTGAAGTTTGGCATGAATCTCAGTCTCATAATTTAAATTCACCATGTTTATCAATATCAGCAACTTCCGCATGCATTATTCAAAACCTCCTGCTAGGGACTGACAGCAAAAGAGAGACTTTCTTTCAACACATCTGCAGAAGCTAAGTAGGCTAGAGATGCCGACTTGTATCTGTTCCCAAAAGGACTGGGAAGAGCAGAGCCAACAGGAAAGCTACCTGGTTCTTCTCCATGCCCCCTGAGATCCCACCCCAAACAACAGCTGCATCACGCATGTTCCTCCCGAAGCAAAGGGAAAAGGCAGCTTGAGTCAAAAATAAATGGTTCAGAAATGGTAACTTTCAACAGAGAAATGCTCAAAGTACCTGGAACAATTTGAGGTGCTTAAGACACTGCTAGGTCCTCCATCCAGAGAGAAGCATCTAGATGACCTGGCTTAAGCTACACATGAAACAAGCACTCTTTCCCCATAAAAGGTGCTCTGCTTGAACTTTATGAAAACCATCTCAGTCTTTCAAATAAGGAAGGATTGGTTTTGTTGTTTTTTTTTTTTTAAATATCACATGGTACCACCACTATCCCCATCCAACGTGACACCACTTGTACTCTATACTATTGGTTTTTTGAGAAAGCATCTGTCAGGAAAATTCCGCGGAAGTTCAAAGGTCAAAGAGGCTGACAGCATTTGAGTGTCATGTGGAGTAAAGGTCACTCAGAGATCACCCTCAAGATAGAGAGTCCATGACTCGAAGTCTGCCCTACAGCCTGCTTTTTTTCTCGTGAGAGGAGTTAGAGCTGTGAACATGACTGTCGAACTCTGAAATCACAGGGTTAGGGTTGCACTCTAACAACTCAAAATTCCCAGAAGTGATGACATTCGAGCAGGTCTGCCGCTCCCACATGAAAAGGTCAGCTTGGCTCATCTCACCATTTACTGCTGAAGTCCCAAACTTTGGAAGTTATGGTTTCTGTCCCATGGGACACATAAGCTCATGGGTGCACAGTGTGAACACATCGGCCTTTGGCCAAACTCAGACAAGCTCACCCTAACCTTTCTTTGTTAACTCTTTCTTAAGTAGCCCAGCATCCTGGGCTAGAGCAGTGACTCAGAAATAGAGCTCTTGCCTGGTGTGCACGAGACCCTGGGTTCTATTCTGAGCACTACAAAATAGGAAATAAAATCAAATATCTGATTTGTTATTCTGATGTGCTACACAGTGGTGATGTCCGACTGGTTGTCCCATCAATCAGCTAATCTGAGAGTTATATTCATTTCATATTCAAAGTCATGACTTTGCCTTCTTGAAAATCATACTTTAACTACATGTCACTATACTAATCAACTCCAGCTTTGGAGCACCTTGGTATGAACTTACTGTCATAAGCAATTACTATACACAACAAGCACCAGTGTCTCCTGGGGGCATGAACCCAGTCTGCACTGAAGAGAAGAAAAAGCTACTAGACCATTTAGAGGCTGTGGAGCTCAGTGGTTCACTCCCATTAGCTGTACTGTGGGGAACACCTTTGGCATCTGCATCCCAATGCTAACAGAGGCTCAATCACTTTTCAGAAACTAGGAAGCCTGGCTACTTTAATCCAGTTGATACCATCCACAGCCTCTGAGACAGGGATTGGTGACACCATGGCAATTCTGGACAGATCACTGGAGCCTTAGCTCATAGCCATTGAAAGTGTAGCATGTGATCTTCCCAACATACTCACTCTCCCAAAAGTCTTAGCCATGGAACTCAGGAGCATAAAAGCCAGGTGCCTCTGCCATGACATCTCCAATAACAAGCCAGCTAAGCAAATGAGATTGCTGAGTGTCCCCCAAAAGGACAGAAGGTAAACTCACCTCGGGGTCTTAGTCTGCTACACATAAGAGCTTTGTTTTCCACACTGACCCATAAGTTCTAACAGCTTCAGTGACCTGTGCTTGTCACAGGCTGGCCAGGCTGCCATATAATCAGAGTATTTGTGTAGGGTGGTTAAAAACGATGGAAGAGCCGGGCGGTGGTGGCGCACGCCTTTAATCCCAGCACTCGGGAGGCAGAGCCAGGCGGATCTCTGTGAGTTCGAGGCCAGCCTGGGCTACCAAGTGAGCTCCAGGAAAGGCGCAAAACTACGCAGAGAAACCCTGTCTCGAAAAAACCAAAAAAAAAAAAAAAAAAAAAAAAAAAAAAAAAAAACGATGGAAGAAATGTAGCCATTGCTATAGTGAGCTGCTTGCCCATTACTCAAGGCAGGACTACAGAAAAGTCCCTGGAGTTCTGTCAGAGGGTGCTCTCTCCCTTTTCCGTGGGGCTTAGCCTGTATGTTCAGAATTATTTGCTTTGGTTTCATTTCTCTTGTTCTTGAGCCTAAAAATCCCAGTCTCCAGTCTCCAGTCTCGCTGGGCCTGCACAAATGTTAGTGAATATCATAAAGCGACGCACTCCACCTGGAGTACTGAGACACCGCTTTCTGAATAGAGCCCATGGCATTTGCTTGTGTATATGCACAGACCACAAAGTCCTGCATGTCCGTCTGTCTGTGTTACTGTGGACTGAAGCAGGGCTTTCACATGTGCTTACGCAAGCTCTCTAACACGGAGCTGTATCCCTCTACCCCCACCTTATAAGGCTTCACATTACCAAGACCTCGTGGATTCCAAATATAACGGTCCTCAGGCATCCATTCTTGGATGTAAAATATCTGACTCCAGAGAATGGCCTTTTGTGGGGTTAGCTACCCCTTGGGGTGGGAGCTCTGAAGTTTGGGTGCCCAAGTACTAAGAGGATGAAGAAAGTCTGCTTCCTGGTTGAAAACTCTCAGCTGCTGCTGAGGCCGTCTGAACCACAGCAGCAATGCCGGGGGTGCAGACTTGAAGCGCTCCCAGTGTAATCATATGTTAATTACACCGGCAATCAGTGGGCTCGTTACAATGTTACACACTCGTTAAGTGCAACACAGAAGGGATGGTTTTGTCGGAGCAGGAGCCCAGGTAGGCCAGAGTAAAGGCCTGGTTCCCAGTCTAGAAAATGTTCAAAACTCAACAGAAAATGAGGTGCTAGGTCTAAAATGTGAAGGGCCCAGTGATGAGTAAGCGTAGTGAAATGAAGGCCTTCACATCCATCCCAATATAAAACACAAAACTAGACGAAACCCTGAGAGAAACAAGGAGAAAGGGAGACCGTGTGGTGGCACCAAACCCTCCTGCTGAGCGGAAAAGGAGGAAGCCGGCGGCAGGCAAGGCTGAGAGAACAGCATCTGCTTTGTGAAGGGTTAGAGTGCAAGTGGCCCTTCCCAAGCAGGGACACTCGTGCTCAGTCAGAAGATGGGAGCATCAGTTGGCTCATTACCCATTACCCAAAATACTTAGGACCAGAAGTTTCCAAAACTACAGATAGTTTTTGTTTTCTGTTTGTTTTATTTTTAAATATTGCAAATGTTGGGACCTAAGATAAAACACAAAATTCCCTTGTTTCATACACATTAAAAAAAAATATATAGTGTGCCTGCCTCTGACTGTAGCTACTATTAGGAGGTGTGGCCTTGTTGGAGGAGGTGTGTCACTATGGAGGCAGTCTTTGAGGTCTTATCTATGCTCAACATACTGCTCAGTGTCTCAAACTACTTCCTGTTGCCTGCAAGATGTAGAACTTTCAGCTACCTCTCCAGCACCATGTCTGCCTGCATGCCACCATGTCCTGCATATCACCATGATGATAATGGACTAAACCTCTGAACTGTAAGCCACCCCAATTAACTGTTTTCTTTTAAAAGAGTTGCCGTGGTCATGGCGTCTCCTCACAGCAATAGAACACTAAGACACCATCACAGAAGCTCAGGTGTAACATTTTTCATTTGAGGAATCATGTCAATATTCAAAACTTTTGGACTTGGGAGTATTTGGAATTTCAAATTTTAAGATGCTCAGCCTGTAGCTCTTTATAACCCATAAATCCTCTAAAAGAAGACCCTGAACAAGTTCTCTTTTAACCTCAATCTGGGCAGTAATCACTTCTGAGTCAGGCACTTACCTCACTGTGAGCAGTGCTAACCTGGTGTGGAAGGTTCTGGAAGCCACGCTCTACTTCCTTACAGCTATGTTACCCTAATATTGCTTTTCAGGGGATGGTTCTCAGGTAAAGACTGCATTTCCTGGCAGACTTGTTGAGCCATGTGTGTTACTGGGTGCCCCAGAGTCCCAAATTTGACAGATCTGAGTAGGGCCCAACCATTTGCATTCCTGACATGTTTTGAAGAAAAGTTCTACTGGCCCAGCCCCCATCAGAACCAGGCTTTCAGAAGACTCACGCTGCTCTCCTCAGCTCACCTCTGAGCTTCCTGTGTGGGGCACATCATCTGTATAGAGCGTATGACAGAACACAGACTCTTGAAACCTGAGAAGGCTGGAACGAACCTCTCTGTGCTGGTCATAACCAGCAAGACACAGCTGTGAAGGAGGACCCTGGAGGCCATCCTGGAGCTTTTGGGGGAGCCTTTCTGAGGGTGGGACTGAAACAAAAGCCACGAGAGGACAGCGGCACCCAACTCCCGAGCCTCGGGTATTTTCCTCTGTCCCTAATAGGACAGCTTGAGCCGCAGCTTGAGCACCTGAAGTCCCTCGGATAAGATGACAACACCAGGAGCCTAGCCTGCCCTGGCAAGTCAATTAGAATCTCTCTGAGTGTCGGGAAATGTCATGTAACTATCTCCTTGAAATTAAAACTTTCCCTACAGAGAGGGAGCAGAGGTTCTTACAACTAAGGAAGCCAATGAAACTCACGAGGCTCAGAAAACTCTGGAAAAGCCCTTCCCCAAGGTTCTAGAGCAGTGAGCAATTGCTGGGGAGAGGAGATTCTCCAGCGGAGCAGGCTACAAGCTGTGCTCCAGGGATGCAGCATTAGGTCTTCACCCAGAGTGGGATGGGCTTTTTTTTTTTTTTTTTTTTTTTAATGAATAAGCCACATTTTATTTCTCTCCAGTATTTGATAGCTATTTGAGTTGTTTTAACTTTTTTACTATTAGCAACACACTACTGTAAACCTTCATGTACATGTTTCATAGGTGCACATTTTCAGTAGTTTGAGGATATATTCCTAAGGGTAGAATTGTTGAGTAACAGAGTAACAATGTTTTGCATTTTTACCAACCACCAGACTGTTTTGCCAAAGTGGCACACCATTTTACAATCTCACCAAATCCTTGTTTTTAAGGCTCTGATTTTTGTACAAAAGCATTCAATCATTCTGTCAGACCAAACCAGGAAAAGTAAGCTATAGTTCAGAGCTGTTCTATTCCATTTACTATGCAAAGCCATTCTTGGCGTTTGCAACTCTCAGCCCTTTTGAGTATTCTTGCAGTGTTCACCTTTTCCTCCACCACTTTTTTTTTCTTCTTTTTTTTTCTGGTTTATTTCTATCTATTACAAATGTATAAAAAATCCTCCATCAACGCTGCTAATAGCAGCAGAACCTTGAGAAATATACCTTTGGTTTGCCTCAGAAAAGGAACACATATTGCACTGTAAAGTTTATAAAATTGGCGCAAAACATTGTGGTAATGTTACAATACCAGTTTTAAGAGTTCAGTGACTAATGGGGAGCCGATGGGATACATGCAGAACTGTGAAAGCGATCTCACTTAGCCAGCTGTACACGTAGACTGTAAATCTACATTCAGATCAATTCTGAACTAAGACTATCATCTCAGTTTATCTGTTGAGGTCAACCAGGAAACCCTAGAATATACCTTGATTTTTGCAAAAAACAAAATAGGGGGAGGGGTTTCTTTAGCATTTCAGTCCACGAGTAACAGTATCCTAACAGGCAAAGTGTTCTCTCACTGTCAACATAGAATGAACTGCTGCTGGAGGTCAACTTGGGCTTTAATTTGCATTAGCACTTACATGCATAGTAGTCCAAGTTGTTGATCTCATGACTTTAAAAAGTAACTCTAAAAAAGTAAAATGGCCCTTCTTGGAAGACTAAAGAAAGACATCCAGCCACAGTTGTAAAAAGTCTCATCAAAACAATATACCCTTTTATGAATTACGCCTCAATTAAAAAAAAAAAAAAAGTAGCCCCAAATAAGAAGCAGCTCTGAAAAAGAAAATATAACTTAAGATATTTGAAAAAAACAAGGTGAATACAGGTTCAAAAATAATTAAGATACATTTTCTTAAGGCTACCTAGAATTAGGCTTTAAAGAATTCTACCATTTCAAGTTTACCACTAGCTACTAGATACCCATTTACAAACAAGATGTTCATTTTTTTTGTTCCTTTATCGAAAGAAAAATCTACCTTCAGACTATGAGGGTGGTAATGGGGAGGGACTAGAAAACAAAATTCAAACAATCCCATGCAAATATCACATTTTTCAAATGGAAGAACTCCAAACTGCACTAAAAGTTCCAATCACTAAGACACTTTCCATTGAAATGATTTAAGTACAACTACATGGCACCAAGGTTTAGGCCTAACATAGGCCTGACAACCAACTCCCTGTTCTCTGGAAGAAAAGCCTCAAAAGTCCCACTCAATTCCACATAACAATACTTCAAAGATCAATTAGGTTTTCCTTTCCTTAATATTTTTGTTTTCGACTTCTAATCTTAAAGACTAGATTAAAACTTAGCTCATTTCCCAGAAGGCATTGCTTCCCTTTGCTCCATGAAAGAGTCCACCAAGACCTCTTCCTCAAAACCATCTAGCCCCCAGCCTCCAGCCTGTGCTTGTGATGCATCTTTCTCAACATCAGCTTGATCTGCACTGACAATGATTGTCGAAGCCTAGAATTCAACATTTACAAATTGTCATTCACACACACAAAACACACTATTATCACACAACTTGTGTCTTGAGAGAATCTTCTGCTTTTTAAATCTTTGGCCTCCCAGTCAATCCCAAGTTCAACCAACTTTAACTAAAACTTCACTCAGAATTTCACCAAGCTTTTCACCCACACATTAATGCTTGTCGTATCTTTCATCAACTGTCAAAATCTGAAGCCTGCTCAGAGATCGCCAGGTATAGGTGAGTTGAGACTATTGATATTGATGGATATTAATGACCAGTGATTGTTAATTCCTGTTATTTTTTGTGGTTGTGTTGTGTTGTCCTTCTGTGGTGTATGTTGGTGTGGGATTATCTATTGCTTGATTTTTCATGGATGTGTTTAGCTTCTTTGGGTTGAATTTTCCCTTCTAGTGCTTTCTGTAGGGCTGGGTTTGTAGACAGGTATTGATTAAATCTGGTTTTATCCTGGAATATTTTGTTTACTCCGCCTATGGTGATTAAGAGTTTTGCTGGGTATAATAGTCTGGGTTGGCATCCATGGTCTCTTAGTGTCTGCATGAGATTTGTCCATGATCTTCTAGCTTTCATAGTCTCTATTGAGTATTCTGGTGTTATTCTAATGGGTTTACCTTTATATGTTACTTGGTCTTTTTCCTTTGCGGCTCTTAGTATTTTTTCTTTGTTCTCTGTGTTTAGTGTTTTGATTATTATGTGGCGAGGGGACTTTTTTTTTGGATCCAGCCTATTCGGTGTTCTATAAGCTTCTTGTATCTTCATAGGTATTTCTTTCTTTAGGTTAGGAAAGTTTTCTTCTATGATTTTGTTGAATATATTTTCTGTGCCTTTGAGTTGGTATTCTTCTCCTTCTTCTATCCCTATTATTCTTAGGTTTGGTCTTTTCATGGTGTCCCAAATTTCCTGGACGTTTTGTGTTACGACTTTTTTGTCTTTAGTATTTTCTTTGACTGACGAATCTATTTTCTCTATCGTGTCTTCAGTATCAGAGATTCTCTGTTCCATCTCTTGCAATCGGTTGGTTATGCTTGTTTCTGTAGTTCCTGTTTGTTTTGTCAGGATTTCTATTTCCAGCATTCCCTCAGCATGTGTTTTCTTTATTGTCTCAAATTCATTTTTCAGATCTTGGAATGTTTCTTTCATCTGTTTAATTGCTCTTTCTTGGCTTGATTTTATTTCTTCCCATTTTTTGTTCGTTTTTTCTTCCATTGCTTTAAGGGAGTTTTTTATTTCCTCTTTAATGGAGTTTTTTCATTTCCTCTTAAGGGAAGTTTTATTTCCTCTTTAAGGAGTTTTTATTTCCTCTTTAAGGAAAGTTTTTATTTCCTCTTTAAGTTTTTCATTTCCTCTTTAAGGAAAGTTTTTATTTCCTCATTGAGGGAATGTTTTATTTCTTCTTTAAGGGCCTCTACCATCTTCTTAAAGTCATTTTTAGGGTTGATTTCTTCTGTTTCTTCTGTCATGGTATGTTTAGGTCTTGCAGGTGTAGAATCACTAGGTTCTGATGTTGCCATATAGGTCTTTATGTTGTTGCCTATATTTTTGCACTGGCGTCTACTCATCTTTTCCTCTGTGCAGTGCAGGTGGTGTCTGTGTCTGAGAGTGCCTCTCTTGTTCTAATTTTTAGTCTTGGTTTAGTAGGGGTTCTTGGTTAAATTGGTGCTATTGGCTGTTTCTTCAGGGACAGCTGATTTCAGTCGGTGAATTATATACTTATGATTCTGGTGATCTGGTTTAGTGGCTGGGTAGCGCCTTCTTCTGTGTTCCCAGGTCACGTTTTGTTCATTTGTCAACTCCTCAGCTGATCTTGTTTCTTCAGACTTCAAACTGTAGGCATCTGAATCCTCTCCCAGATGGGTTTCAGCTGAGCAGGGTAGTCTCACCAACACCTCCAAGTTGTTGGGTTTCACAGGATCAGCAGTTGGGCCCTGGGTTGTCCCCAGACGGAGTGCCCAGACTCGCCCTGGTTCTGACCTACGGAGATAGCCTCTTCCCCAGGTGTTGGGGCTAGGGGCGTCCCTGTTCCAAGCTGCGTCCACCCCTCTCTGTCCCCGGGCCTGTCCACCCCTGTGGCCCGCCGCCACAGGCCCACCTGTGTCCACTTGTCTCTGCCTCCGGGCCTGTATGTCCCTGTCAGCTGCCACTGGGTCTGTCCACCTCTGCGGGCCGCCAACAGGCCTGTATATCTCTGCCGGCTGCCGCCGCAGGCCTACCTACCTCTGCCCGTCACTGCTGCCAGGCCCATCCACCTCTGCGGGCTGCCACCGGGCCTGTATGTCTCTGCTGCTTGCCGCTGGGCCTGTATGTCCCTGTCGGCCGCTGCCACCGGGCCCGTCCACCTCCGCAGTCGCCGACCTGCGTCCGCCTGTCTCCGCCGCGGATGTCTCTGTGGGCCGCTGCCGGGCCTGAATGTCTCTGTCGGCCACCGGCACCGGGCTGTCCACCTCCGTCTACTTATCTCCGCCACAGGGCCTGTCCACCTCTGTGGATCGCCGCTGGGCCTGAATGTCTCCGCCAGCTGCCACCGGGTCTAAATGTCCACCACCGCGGGCCGCTGCCACAGGCCTACCTGCGTCTGCTTGTCTCCGCCATCTTGAATCGGGATGGGCTTTTTAATGATGTTTTTTTGCCTTCCTTGTGTTCCCTGTAATTAATCCCAATAAACTCACAGGTTTCGTAGGCTTGACTCAGATGAAACCATTTGATTAGTGCCCTATTTAGGGTAAGCAGACTATTGCTCCTGTCTCCACAGTAAAAGTCCCCCAAAAGAGCTTGGTCTCTCTAGTCAGTACCAATTCCCTTCTGTTGGTAACCTGAAGCCTCTGTTCAGCACAGGCCATCTTGCCTGTATGTGTCCCCACATGCATGACCTCCTCTCCTTTTCATCCTTCTCAGGTAACAGACCCACCCCCAGGAAGCCAGGACCTGGGACCTTTCAGATAAAAGCTATTGCATCCTGATTGCATTGGTTAGGGTCAGTCCCGCCTCCATCCCAGTAGTTGCCAGATTTTGTGAAATAATATTTTATTTTTGCTTACACAAGTTATGCCCCCAGTATTCAGCTCCTCAAATAGGGATATCTTATTTTGAATGGCATTCACTACATCTAAGTCAAACATCTCAACCAACTCACCAGCTAACACAGGTAGAAATGACTTGGGAATTTAAAACAATATACTTGAACAGAACACACATCTCCCCTGGTTAACCTCTGTGTTCAATGTAATTATAATCAAACCTCACAGAACAGCCTACCATGAGGCCAACAATTATCGAACACTCAGTAGTCAAAGGAATGCCACCCCCTTGCATTCATTTCATTATCTCAATGATTTGTATGCTGACCACTCACCATAGGCCAGTGACAACTGAAACAATACACAGGAAAACATTTTAAATAAAAATTTTAAAGGAATATCATTATGATAAACACTAAGCCAGAAACATAATGATTGTTTATAAAGAAAACCAGAGAGCTACGCAGGGGTAGGAGGAAGGAACCAATGGAGAAGTATAGCATTGTTCTGCCCAAAACATTTAGTTTCAGAAAGCTCTGAGGTGTGCCCAAACTAATCAATAACAATAATAAGAAGTTCTCATGCTGATCAATTTTAAATGCACCTGAAAACCTCGATAAAAAAATGGGGAAATGGCCAGAGGAAATGAGGAAGCCATTCACAAGAGAAAACTGGGTAAGAAAGATCAACTCCAAGCCCCAGTAGGGGAGGGGTGGCCAGTGAGTACATGTTTTTTCTGGAGGTCATGTGACAGGGAGCTGCTGAAGCCTTCAAAGTTTGCATCTCTCACTTGAAGGCCTCACTTACAGAAGCTTAGTTTAAAAAAGAAATCAGCTGAAGGTCTTGCACAGCTCATTACGTCATTTACATTCTTTTCCTTTTCTATTTTCATGTGTGTGCAGTGTGGGTCCATGTACACGTAAAGGCCTGACGTTGACATCAGGACTTGCTCTGGGTTGCTTTTCCACCTCATTCACTGAGACTCTCTCAATCAAACCCAGAGCTCATCTATATGGCTGGTCTTGCTAACCAGCTGGCTCTGACAATCCCTTCTCTCTGCCTTCTGAGGCTGGAATATAGACACATTTACCATGTACCTTTTCATAATACTTCTGAGAGTCCTCGTTCCCCACCAGCACCCTCAACTCCATGGTCCAACCCAAGTGTCTTAAAGATACTTGAAATAAATGTTATGGTGTCCTTCAAGGGCAAAATTCAATATCCAGCAAGACGTGGGTATCCTCGCATGGCCCTAAGGCACAGTGTCTGTTTCTGTCATTGATGACCCTCAGAAGAAAGGAAGCCCTGAAGATTAGAGCCCCCACCACCCAAGCCTAATGTCGTGGCAGCTTTACAACAATCCAATCCTGAAGTCCATCATCCTTCTGCCAAAAGGGCTCAGCATCTCCAAAAACCATGACGGACATCGACGAAGCAGTGGACCAGTGGTCACAGAGTGTGGAATAAATTCTGCTAGGAATCACAGAGAGCTTGTCTATTAGAGCATCTTGTGTTTGGGACTACTGCTTTCTAGAACAAAACACAAGGCCCTGTAGATGAACATGGAATTTGGGAGACCCATGTTTTATCCTTTTCCTACTTAGCCAGAATGAAGAGTTTCAGTGAGTAAATTCCCATTTTATAGAGGAAGAGGGATAAAGGCATGAGACGGTGGAAGGAGGAAAAGAAAGAACAGGAAGAAGTGGAGGAGAAGAGATCATGTGGCCAGTGACAGGAGTGGGTATTTCACAAATAGCAATTCACCTGGCAAAGGCCTGGAGCAGGCAAGAAGAGAGGGTGGTGGCTGAGCGTGGTACTGTGCTGCTGTGGTGAAGACATCTAGGCTGCAGGAAGAAGGATGCAGAAGTAACGGATGTGGTTGGCTGGGTTGTGACTGCAGGGCATGTCAAATGGCAGGCTAAAGAGCTAAAAGTCATCCCACAGGAAGGAACAGCCCGACAATAGGACAGCATGATGGTAAGAACATGGATAACGCGTCTAAACTGTCCCCACCTCTGAAGAGCTGTATGACCTGGGGCACTGCACCTGTTCTTCCCACTCCATTGTCTCACCTGTGAAATTGGCAATGGTAAGAATCTAAGCAGTGTTTATGTACAAAGTGCTCACAACAGTGCCTGGTACTGAAAGATGTAACACTAGTCTGCCTGCGGCACCACTTCTATGAAACAGCCCTTCAGAAAACTGCCAGCAGGCAGCCTGGAAACAGGAGCATCATCGTGGATATAAGATTGCTTTTCCATAGTCAAAGCATTCCTCCATGAATATAAATGCTGCTTCCGGCCAAGCTGCCACGCTTCATGAAGAAATGTAAACCTCACTGGAAGGGACAAAGCTGGGCTGGACATGCAGCTTTATGATAGAGTGCTTGCCTCGCCCAACCAATACCCAGCATGCACAGAAAGGAATATACAAAGTCTAAACTGGTAACACACACACACACACACACACACACACACACACACACACACACACACCAACACTCCTGTGGCATGACTCTACATTATCTAGGTTTTTATAAAACCATGGCAGCCAAAACGACAAGATACCCATTTATGAGAAGGTAGCTCTGTGCTGAAGTTGAATGCTGTCATAGGGTTTGGTACACTGAGGGAGGTGTGACCTGAAATACATTCATGACTGCTGTGATGATGTCTAGGGCAGGGACTCACTTCCAGATCCATCCTTGACTCGGGGCCCTTCAGGCTTGGCCTCAGACATGATGTTTGCATTGGCGTTGTTCTCCATCTCAATCACAAAGTCGCTGTCCTCTTCAAACTCCGGGTGGCTGAAGATCCAGTCCAGCGCCCTTTCCAGGTTATGATTCTGAAGAAAGGAAATTCACAATGCTTTCAGTGTCCAGGCCTCATCACCTCCTGAACATTTGCACCAGGTGTCAAGCATCCAGGCAGGAAGCCTGAATTAACTGGCTCTAAGCACCTCTGAGTGAGGAGCTCAGACCCTGCCACTCTCCCACGCATATCCCACCACTGCAGTCACCAGAAACTGCACTCCAAAGTCTCCACCTGTCTTAGTTCAGCATTATTATAGGCTGGTACCAATGATAAGGGATGCAAAGTGCCCAAGGGAAGGGTGGTATTTCTGCACAGCCCTTTCTACAGCCACAGCAATTATATACACCAATGGCATCTTTTGCAGATACTTTGTAAGAATAAGGTGCACATTGGGTTAGTGCTTCCTTGCCTTAAATACAGGAAGAATGCAGAACAAATGAATGTCTAGGTTAATGGTTGCTTTAGTGGAATCCCATATGTTTCAAACCAACTAAACATCAAGTTCTTTTCACCTTTCCCTGTCTGTGACAGCACTAACAAGCTAAAGAATTTGTATATAGAGACTTCGATGAAACAAGGAGGGCTCATGAAAGTACCCAAGTGAGAAAATGTCTGGTTGAAATACTTTGTAAGAATTTTAAAAGGAAAATTCCCATGACCTGATCAAGACTCACTATGATCTCAGCAACAGGCCCAGGCAGGCACCTAGTCAGGACAGGCAAAAGGACCTGGGAGCCAAAAGCCACTCAGAATGAATTCTGATGTGGCAAGGGAAGGTGGGTCTTAGCAAAAGTACTTCCCTGACTATTAAAGAGATACCTACATCACCATCCCATTGTTGCCTAGTCCTTGCTGATGAATCGAGACATTCGTAACTACAGAAGAAACTCCTCTCTGCAGAGGGAAACAGCAGCAGAGAATCCCAAGGACCTTCTACAAGGACCTTCAAGACATATTTCTCCAAAGTCTCGATATCAAAACAGCAAGATTTCACCTTAAATGTTTTCTTACCAAGCCAGAACCTTGGCATCCACTTTGGTCTGAAGCTGGCAAACTCCAAACAGACCTGTGAGCCCCACTAAGGAACGTTCAAGATCTTGATCATATTGCCCCAGCTCCTCATGCCTGAGCTCACCACGAGTCGCTCACGCGTTCAGTTTAGCTTTGAGTATACTACATGCAAATAAATCATCACAAAGAGTAATGGGACACAGTCAGACAAAGGTGACTCCAAATGACCAAAGGACACTGGGAGGTCTCTGTTGCCAGGGACCAAACTGAAACCACCTCCAGCAAGGGCAGAATTCCCTACCACAGCCCCCAGTGCTCACCGTTGCCCGTAAGGCCTGCACTGCCTGATTGCGCTGAAATCCCATGGAGGTGATGATGGCTACGCTTTCCTCGGGAGGTTGGTTGTCCAGTCCAGTAGCACCAAAGACAGAGGCTCCAGCCCCTCCATACCCAGGTATGGTCAGTGGTTCAGCAAAATCTGAGGAAAATAACTGTACTTAAATTTTTCTGGGGTTTTTGTCTTGAAAACAAACATTGCAGGTGTAAAGTGGGAAAAATAGATAGAATTGTATAATCAAGGGATCCTAGAACCAGATCTAAGGCTAGACATACAAGTCAATTTAACAGAATTGGGAGGTCAGAAAGGCAAAGATCAGGTGATTTCCAAGCAGAATTTTCAGCAGGAAAAGACAGCCTTTTTAACAAATGGTGCCAGGACAACTGGCTGTCTGCATATAAACCATAAAGACAGATGTCCCTCCTCATGCAACACACAAAGTCAACTCAAGGTGAATCATTGTCCTAAACATAGGACTAAGGGTATTAATTTTAATTTTTTAATTAAATGAAAAACATGGGAGTCAGTCTTTGTGACACTGGGTTAAGCAAGAATTTCTTGTATACAACACAAAAAGCATAATTCATAAAACAAAGAGGTAGCTGTACCACACCTCATCAAAATTTAAAAAGCGTCTACTTAAAAGACATCACTATAGAAGGGAAGACACAGCAGAACAGGAAAATATCTCTGCAAATTATGTATCTGAGAGGAAACCTGTATCTAGAATTTAAAAGTAACTCTTAGAACTTAATAATAAAAAAGCAAAAACACTAATTATACCCCTAGTGTTACTAGTCACTAGGGCAATACCTCTTGAAATCACAGTGAGATACCATGGTCCACCCAGGAACCACTATAACAAAATCGCTAACAGTAGGAACTGAGAGAAACTGGATCCCTCATTCGGCATGGGTGAGAGTGTGCAACGGTTCAGCCACTGTGTAAAATTGTTTGACAGTTTTTAAAAAGTTAGGCATAGGACTACATCAATTCTGCTCAAGAGAAAAAAATTATAAATACACATATGTAAAGAAGTTTCTGTTTACAGCAGCACTAATAAAGCCAAAAAGTAGAAACAATCCAACTGACTATCACCCTACAGTGAAAGCACAAATAAACCATGCTACGGCTATACAGTGGAACGCATCCGGCCATAAAAAAAAGTACTGTTCAAACTATAGTGTAAGACCCCTAAATATACTACGAAAAGTGATGGAAACCTGACACAAAAGGCCTCACGCTGTACAATTCCATTTATATGAATTGTCAAAAATAGGCAAATTCATAACAGTTGTAGGACACCAGGGAGGAGGTTAGTGAACATTAGGTACTAGAGAGAGCAAGAACATTGGAGAGATAGTGTCACAGTTAGGGTGTCTATTGCTGTGAAGAGTCACCATGAAAATATTTAATTAGGGTGGCTTGCTTATAGTTTCAGAGATTCAGTCCATTATCATCATGGTGGGACATGGAGGCATGCAGGCAGACATGGTGCTGGAGCTGAGAATGCTATATCATACAGGCAACAGGAAGTCAACTGAGACACTGGGCAGTTGCCTGAGCATAGGAAACCTCAAAGCCCACCTCCACAGTGACACATGTCCTCCAGCAAGGTCATACCCATTCCAACAAAGCCACACCTCCTAATAATGCCACTCTCTATGAGATTATGGGGACCAGTTACATTCAAACTACCACAGACGGCCCCTGTCTATAGCATTTCTTTGGGGTATACAAAAAATATTCTAGAATTAGACAGTTGCTTAACTGTGAAGTGACTAAAATCCTTGTGAATGTACACTTCTGATGGGTAGACATGTGAATGACATCTTCAGAAAGTAGATAAAACAAGAAGCTAAGGACAGGGCCTCTCTTGTATAATATTATAGGGTCCAGCCTTAATATTATACATCCCAGGGTCTCAAGAGAGAGAACTACTAATGGCGAGGACTATTTTCAGGAAATAGAATCTCAGCACACCTAACTCTATCGTCCACTTGCTTTAATTCCTCTGGCATAACATCCTTTATACACAGCTTCAGTTCTGTTCTCATGTCTAGCTCCTTTCTTGCCTGATTTCTCTCTATACTTATCTATTGCTCCCTCTAAGTTCTATCTTAATTCTCTCATCTTAATTCTGCCTCATCTAGGTCCTTTTCAGCTTGTTCTTACCCAGCTAGTACTTCCCCATCTGGCTCTTCCTCATCTTCCATCTGTTCCTCTAGTACTCTCTTGTAGCCCTTCAATCTAGTTCTTCCCCATCTCAGTTTGTTCCTCTCAAGTTCTTACTCGTCTAGTTCTTCCATTCTCTTTTCTCTTCTCCATCTTTCTGTGCCCTGGAAGTCCTGGTATATAAAGCCAGGCTTCCAGGGTCAAACGGAGGGGTGATAAGAATCACAATGACAGGCAATAACTGTTAATTATCATTTGCAACCCCAAAGGGAAGTGACCAATGGGGAAATGAATTAACTAAAGGCTAGATTCAGGTAATATCTAAGAAGAGGGAATCTTATGTGCTCAACTATAGTCTTAAACGTAATTAGTAGAAGATGTTAAGAATCTCTAAGTTGCTAGGTCAATGGGAGAAAATAAAACTGTCTTCTTTTTTCCTTTGGCTCCTATCTGTCCAAGCTATCTGCCATTTTTCTGCAGGGTGGGAAGGAAAGTGTGATCAGTCACTAGGCAACCTGTGTACAGCTAGATGCCTCTGGTGATAGTTAAAGGGAGATCTGGAACCAGAGGTAAAATTTGGGAAAGGAGGAAGTAAAGCTTAATTGGCACATCCGCCAGGCCTTCTCAAACAGGTAGTCTGGATGCTTAAGTCTGTTCTTAGGGAGCACAGAGGTATCTCTGATAAAGTACTTTCCTCCATCTGGGGATGGACCTGGCCGGATGCTGCCAATGATGATAATTACAGGGAGGCTTGAACTGGGGTTCTGGCTGAGCATAGCTATCAGTGCAGAGGGTTATCTAAATATTCCTAGAAGTGGTGAGGTAAGGAGTTAGAGGTCTACAAAGTTAGTAAGGTTGTAAGAAAGGAGGGTCCGAGCTAAATTGTGTAAAGCTATTACTTAATGTCCACCTGACCTAGGTGGTGTCTCCTTGTGGAATTTACCTTAAATCAGGAGACTTGCATGTGGACTGTTATTACTGCTAGTCCTTGAAAGTAGCCAAGGGAGATATCTGATTCCAGAGAAAGCCTTTCCTGAGGCTGTTCTCCAAATACCTGGAATGTATATGTCCAGAGAGTGATCAGTCCACACTGTTAGCCTTTCTTAGGGAAAAGTCAATTGGGAAAACTATGAAGACACACATGATTTTCATAACAGAAGACAGTTGATATATAACAAACCAAGTAACACCAAAAACTCCTTGGGATCTGGCTTCCTCTGGAGGAATTCCCTGATTCCTCCAGGTAGTGATTTTGCCATAACCATCTGAGTTCTTATGATATATTCCTGTGGCCTGCAACAGGCCTCCATTTCTTCAGTTTTCTATTTCAAGCTTGAAACAGACACCACACCTTTCTAACGATCTTTTGATCAACCAAGTGTGGACACCTTAAAGGAGGAAGTTAGTCCAAGAAAGGTGCTGTTTAAAAGATTAAGATTGTGACTTTGCCCAAACTGCAGCATGTTACCATCTGAAAACCCATCTTTAGGGACACATCCTTGGGAGCATGAACTCCAAAGTGCCACCTACCAGGTTCCTCCATGTGCACGATAATCCAGTTGAAGGCCACCTCAGCTCCAGTGTTCCCGGTGAAGTACACAGCCTTCCGGCAGGCTTCCAAAGGGAAGCCCATCTCGGCCAGCTGCATGACGGAGGATTCATCGATGTCTGAGGCTGCAGAGCACACAGCAGGATAGCCCACCATGAAAAACAGAACTTTCCCCTTCTGCCCGCCTCCACGGCCCTTCAAGCCCTTATCAACAGACTCCCTGAAGACAGGTCCATTTCGTTGGGTCTTAATTTGACTTTTTTATAGGCCATCTAACTATTGAGCTATTCATGAGAAGAAATGATATTATTACCTCAGTTTACAAATGAGGTAGCTGAGGCATATAGAATAGGAAGCATATATTTCCAGGCCACACAGTCCTAAGCAGCAAAGCCAAGGTTCCCCCACAGGGCTGCTGGCTCTCAAGCCTACACTCACCCTCCAGAGCCATAAGGGCCACGTAAACAGTAAGCCATTGGTCTCCATCTATTGCTTAGTCAACTAACAGACCCTTCCAACAACTGCATATATCCAGCACAGAATACTACTTTGCTGAACTACCACAGAAAAATTTGTCACACGAGAGGGCTGGAGAGATGGCTCAGGAGTTAAGAGCACTTACTGCTCTTCCAGAGGGCCCAGGTTCTGTTCCCAGTGCTCACATGGTGGTTCACAACCCTCTCTAACTCTAATTCCAGGGAATCTGACACCCTCTTCTGGCCTCTGTGGGCATCAGGCATTCACATGGTACACAGACATGCATGCAGGCAAGACACTCCTATGCATAAAATAAAAATAAACAAATTTTAAAACATGTCACACTAACAACAGATGTAAGACACCAAAAACATTTTTAAAGATACCTACGGTCTATCAACTGGTTCATCAGGCGATCTGGAAATGAAGGGACAGGTCATAAATGAGAGCTAGCCCCGGCCAATAGTTTTAGAAAAAAGAAATTGCATCAGTCCAGGACATCCTCAGACCCTCTCACTCCTGCTTACCCACCACACACCACCTGTAAAACACAGTTCATTACAGTAATGAGGAGAAACCGCAGCCTTTGGGCACTTAGACACAAATAAAACAGAGGTTCCGACATCTTGGTGAGCGAAATGATTTCCCTGCATTTATTTCTAAGAACACTGTCTACTTACAAGTCAAGGGTTCTAGCCTGAACATTATTGATAGGAGCCGTACGAAAAAACCACCGTGGTCCCCCTGTTGCTCACCACTGTCAGTCTGTAAGCCTTGTCAGGAGCCACCTGTCACCAGGACCCAAGTCAGTGACTCCTAATGCATGTGTTTCGAGTGTACAGTGGCAGGCATGCTTCGTTCCTATGTGTCTAGGTTGACGACCTCACAAGGAGCAGATTAACAGTGGAACGGTGGCTGCTCCTGGCTGGAGGAGGGTGGGAGGGAGAGAGTGTCCTTCCAGTCGGAGACAGTACCTTTGGAGTCATCAGGAATGACTATAGGGGGACTGATGTCTGGCAGTTCCTCTTCTCCTGGCTGTAAGCCCCTGGCTCTGAGATGGCTGATATCTAGGAGGTCTGGCATATCAATAGAAACATCTGCAAAACAAAGGGTTATATTCACTGGACACTCCAGAGCCCACAGTCAGCTCATTATAAATCCGCTTGTGTTCACTACATGCATGTATCTAGATAAGCTAAGGGACTCAGCAGACTTGTCAAGCCACATGAGAGATTAATGGAGGGCTCAGGACAAGGGCAGAGAGTGGTGGGACACAGGTGTCACACTGGACAGCAACAGTCAGATAAGCCAGAGGTCAGACTTGCAGCCAGGCTATCTGTGGTCTGGACGTATGCCGTTTTGCATTTTTAAAATATGGACAAAATTCAATTTTAAAATTTAGACTTCTGGATTTCTAAAACCATGAAGCTGTAGCACATTCTCCTGTGTTAACTGCCTGAGCCTCCCTTTAGCTTCCACTGTAGACGATGGTGGCCTCTGTGACCACTTCACACTGACCCCATTGCTCTGGACGGCCCTCAATGTGCACATCATGCATATGGGACAGGATATCTCTCTGACCTATATGATTACACATGGTGGAGCCCACCAGGCAGGCTGTGTGTGCCCGCCAAGAGAGCAGGCTGTGTGTGCCCGTCAGGAGAGCAGGCTGTATGTGCCCGTCAGGAGAGCAGGCTGTGTGTGCAGCAGGCTGTGTGTGCAGCAGGCTGTGTGTGCCCGCCAGGAGAGCAGGCTGTGTGTGCCCGTCAGGAGAGCAGGCTGTGTCTGCCCGTCAGGAGAGCAGGCTGTGTGTGCAGCAGGCTGTGTGTGCAGCAGGCTGTGTGTGCAGCAGGCTGTGTGTGCCCGTCAGGAGAGCAGGCTGTGTGTGCAGCAGGCTGTGTGTGCAGCAGGCTGTGCGTGCAGCAGGCTGTGTGTGCAGCAGGCTGTGTGTGCAGCAGGCTGTGTGTGCAGCAGGCTGTGTGTGCAGCAGGCTGTGTGTGCAGCAGGCTGTGTGTGCAGCAGGCTGTGCGTGCCCGCCAGGAGAGCAGGCTGTGCACCCCTCTACCCAGCGGCTCTTCTTTCCTACATGTTGCTTCCCTGTCCTTGCTTCACATTTAAGTTTGAAAACTCCTTGTTGACATTTTTTCCAAATCGTGACAGATACTGTGATGATTCTAAGTTATAAATTATAAGCTCAGAAGAACTTGACTAAATCTTAAGTGCTCACCCCTGGTGCTCTGGGAGGAAAATAAAACCCTCTTGGCTCAGCTGCTACTGCATTTGACTTGCTCAAAGGCAAGCTTTATAAGCCAAATAGCATCTGAGACTCAGTGCTGCGCCTATGCAAATAGAATAGAAGTGGGTTCAACTACAATCTCAGGGTTATTTCCTTCAGGCCTGAAGAATAACTGCCTCCAAATGATGCCAGATATGTAAACCCTACTGAAGACAACAAAGCAGGCTGGGCATGGTAGCACATGCCTATAAACACAGAATTTGGGACATGGAAGCAGAAAGATCAGAAGTTCAAGGCTAGCCTCATCCACACAGTAAATTCATGGCTATCCTGGGCTCATGAGATCCTGTCTCAAAAAACAAACTGAATAAATAAGTATAAATGAAACAATAACCGAAGAACAAAAGCTAAGTTTGAAAAGTTAAATTTTAAGGACCAGTAAAACTAAACACAAGGTCAGACTCACCAAATTGATACAACTGTTCCTTAAGAGAAAAGCCCAGGCCTTCCCTGAGACTCCTTTAAACTCAGTCAATAAAATCTGATTTCATTTTTGTTCCTTCACAAAAATTCCAAGAACAAAAAAAGAAAAAAAAGGAAGGAAGGAAGGAAGGAAGGAAGGAAGGAAGGAAGGAAGGAAGGAAGGAAGGAAGGAAGGAAGGAAGGAAGGCAGGCTGTGAAAAGCAGCCCAAAGTTTCCTATCTCAAGTATCTTGTCCCTCCCAGAAGCCAGTAGAGAACAGAGTGGTCAGCGCCCTGCCCTCAGATCCTCTCTGCTCCCTAAGCCTCTTCCAGCAAGAAAGTCAAGGGTCTCCTGAGCACCGGGAATAGCCCAGCACAAAGGATGAGCAAACAGTCACTGTGTGGCCACCAGCACCAGGCTCCCTAGAAAATCACCCTGGCTGGTTTCCCTCCTCACTCCCTGTCCCCTTCCACCAGGACCTGGATGACTCTGAAGACTTGCCATGCTGCTTGCAGAAGTGCCCAAACACAAATCTGTAAGAGACTGGCAAGCAGTTTGAAGCCCTTGCTTGAGAAGCTATACAGGGCAAAATACACATTCTTCCACATTCTGGAGCTACTAAGACCCATCAGATTCAACCCTGGTAGTGGAGAAAATGGCCTTTATGCCTTGTCTGGAAAATAAGCCTTCCACAGTGACCAAGCACCTTGCATATGGGTGAGAAGAAAGTCCAGTGAAGGCCAAACCATGCCCTTCTTTCAACTGTGCAAAGCAACTGCTTCCACATGACTGTTAGTAAAATTTGTATGATTTAGATGAATGTCAGCAGCACCTACTGTGTCTCAGAGGCAGGGGAAGGCTGCTAAGAGGAGCGTATACCTCCAGCTACCTGCTCCTCCAAGGGTGGTGTCTAGACTAGCAATGCCAACCCAAGGCTGTGAGTCCAGAGAAAAGTGGGGTGGATTCGGATCACAGTCTCTCAGCCCACCCTGCACCTGCCAATTAGCATCTGCATTTTCTAAGGATCCCAAGTGATAACTATGCACAGTAACATCTGGGATGTGCCACCGTGAGGACTGCACTTTCCCTCTTAAAGCCTGGTCCTTCCAGGGCTCAGTAGTGAAGGGGGGGTTAGCATACAGCATTTCTAATTATTGGTGTTTCTCCTAGGCTGTAAGTCCAGAGAAAGGTGGGAGTTAACACAGAAGCAATGGGTTGGGCATGATGGGGGCAGATGTTCCCACAGCCTCTACCACATGCCATGTCTTGTTAAGTGGCTCACTCTATAGTTTAAGCAAAAGCATGCAAAGGATACCTACCAAATTTTCTGGGAACCCAGTCAAGACCAAAAGTGAACTTCTTTATCTGCACTACCAAGTATTCGGGGAATGAGGCAAAGCGAGATGTTCTGGGAAACACAAGGGGGGGAGATCAATCAAACAAGGCAGAGAGAAAGGCAAACGCAGTCTACGGCGCACAGGCAGCTTTGTCTGCAGCGCCCGGCAATGTCCAGGACTGCCCTGTGAGGAGGAACTGGACCACAGTCAAGCACACAGCTACTCACACACTCGCTCCAACCTCCTGGCCTCTCCACAAAAGAAAACACTGAACGGAGGACACAGCGAGCATGGAGTGCAGCCGCTTCCCAGCAGTTGCTTGGCCGCGATGTTCCGAAAAGTGCTTTTACATCATTTGGTTTCCCAGCATCTTGCAGGGTTTCCATGCATGCACTTGTAGGTGTTCCAGTCAAGCATGCACTGTGTCTGTGACGTTCTTGAAGTGATGCAGAGAAGCCTTGCTTCACTGCAGCCTAGAATGATTGCCTCCCGGCAATGGCTGGTTCAGGGAAGAGTTAACCAAAATTGGGTTTAGTCTGACCTTACAGAGCTTCTTCAAATACCTGAATCCCTGGTAGCATGAGTCCTACAGACAGCTCCATTTCAGAGTAATTATCTAAACTATCTAAATCTAAGTCTTCCTTTTGAAAAGATTTTAGTTTATGAGTATTTGCCTGCATGTGTGTATATTCACCACATTGTGCCTGGTCTTTGCTGAAGCAAGAAAATGGGGTCATGTCCTCTGGAACTGGAGCTAAAGGTGGTTATAAGCCACCACGTGGGTCCTGGAAACCAAACCCTGGTCCTCTGCAATAGCAGCGAGTGCTCTTAACTGCTGAAGCATCTCTCGAGCCCCTAAACCTTACATTTTAAAACTAATACGT
The DNA here is from genome assembly GCF_004664715.2 of Peromyscus leucopus. Lineage (NCBI taxonomy): Eukaryota > Metazoa > Chordata > Mammalia > Rodentia > Cricetidae > Peromyscus > Peromyscus leucopus. The sequence goes on along the minus strand of NC_051068.1, from coordinate 12,998,705 downwards.
TAACTCTGAGTTCACTTCAAACTGAAAGACCCAACATCCCAGGCTCGGTTTAGCACTTCTGTGCACAGGCTGACTATTCTGTTGTACATGAAATCCGTGCCTTTGTTCCTGCTCATTCAGTCACCAATCATTTCCAGCATCCAGTTCTATTTGGTTGTCTATGCAAACAGGCAATGAGCCACATCATTTCTCAGCCTTTTAGCTAAAATCAAGGACAGAAAATGAGCCATGGACAGTACAATGGGCCCATTTTAAAATAAAAGATTCTGAGCTACCTCCTTTAAACCCTACTTTTTGAATTAGAGCCATTGCCTTCTATTTGGAATACATCTTTACCCAGAACGCACAAAGCAAATGTCAATGTTTTACTGCCCTCTACTGCACAGCAGTAGACACAGCATAAGGCTGACCATGAGCAAAGAGAAAGGTAGAGCTTTGGGTCTTCAGTAGGCTCCTTAATTCACTCCAAATCTGGGTAAATCACTGGCCTTCTGAGGCTTTTTCTACATCTAGAAATGAACTCACTTGTGTATCTGCTGCAGGGTTGTGCAGTGCTCACACTAGTGAGAACCTCTTGACACACTAGACACACTAGAACTGAAGTGAATTGTCAGCCCTAAGGTCTTGGACACTGAATGGGTCCATCACTGGCCTGTATTTCCCCCCAGACAAGTTACATAGCCTGCTGTGTCTCAAATTCTCCATCACAAGGACAGTAGAAGATAGCAAGGCAGCTACAAGAGCTTGGCCTTGCCAAGGAGCTGATCTAGGATTGTCCTGGCTCTTGGAAAAAATGCACAGTCCCTGCAACCAGGTTCTCTGGTTCTCTGAGAAGCCTCAATAAACATCACTCTCACTTAAGTGAAGCCAAGACCTCCAGTTTATCAAGACTAACAATTCACCTGCTACTATGGCATTATAAAAAAAAAAAAAAAAAAAAAAAAAAAAAAAAAAAAAAAAAACACCTGCTAAGGAGAACAGAGTACTAGTCCCTTTCTACTAAATGTGCCAAAATATGATAACTAGTCAACCACATGCAGACCACATGATCCAAGGCGAACACACACACACACACACACACACACACACACACACACACACACACACATACACACACATGCACTCACTCGAAAGACCATAATAGTGGCAATAAGGACACCACCCATCCTACAGCTACTAACAGGTACCATGCAAAGCACTTGCTCTGCTCAGCTCCCTTGGACCACCTCGGTTCTATAAATACTCCTGTTATCCCTGCTTTACAGATAGGAAACAGGGCCCTGGGAGGAGGGTCATTCAGCCAAGGTCACGTCGCAGCTGACCCGGAAAGTCTGCTCTGGAGCCCACACTATGCTCCTCCCTCCCAAGTGACAAAGAAGAAATGGAAGTCCCTCCACAGCCACATCGGCTCAAGGACAGGAGGTGAGTCGTGTCCAGCCCTCTGCAGATGTTCCAAACAATAACAGTCTTCCCAGACACAGTCTGCTAGGATCACTTACACCAGTGCTTCTCAACCTGCCTAATGCCTGCACCCTTTAATATAGTTAGTTCCTCATGGTGTGGTGACTTGCAGCTATAAAATTATTTTCATTCTACTTTATAACTGCAATTTTGCAACTATTATGAATCATAACGTAAATCGCTGCATTTTCCAATAGTCTTAGGCGACCCCTGTGAAAGGGTGGTTCAACCTCCCAAAGGGATCAAGACTCACAGGTTGAGAACCCCTAATTTAAAGGATCATTATGTCTGGTCCATCCTGACCTATAGACCCACCAAGATCAACCCACTCTTTGTTTTGTTTTTTGTTTGTTTTTTGTTTTGTAATACAGAGGTGTGTATGTAGTCTAAACTGACCCTGATATCTCTCTCTCTCTCTCTCTCTCTCTCTCTCTCTCTCTCTCTCTCTCTCTCTCTCTCTCTCTCTCTCTCATATCTAGGCTATGCATAAAAACTCATCATCCTCCTGCTCAGTTTTCCAAGTTCTGGGATCACAGGCATGTACTACCACACCTAGCCACTAAGGATACCTTTTGCCTTTTTCTGGCTTTTCAGGCTCTGGGTCTAACAAAAGGAAAGTTCAAGACCTTACATTAACAAAATGTCAGTCAAGTCACAGCCTACATTGCTAAAAAATAAATTAAAAATAAAGAATTTCCAGAAGTTCACTAGCTGGATTTGCCAAATGCCAAAATTATCATTCGAAACATTATAGAGCATAATAAGGAACACTAAGCATGGCTACATATGGACATGAGCATAATATGGTGGGTAACACAGACAAGCCTGGGTTAAGTAAGAGTGCCATCCCTGAGCACAGTCAGACCAGCTCTATCTCCCAAGCATGCCACTGACCAGCTAATTGCCTCTCCTTCCATTGCCCCATCTATAAAGTGAGAGACTAAAGGAACCTACCTCACACCACTGAGAGCATATTACATATGATAACTGGTGCATGGGAGGTTGGCCTACAGCAAGACCCTATCTCAAAACACAACAAAAACAATAATACAGAAACAGCTGACGGCAAGTTCATTGCCAGCTCCTCAGTAAATAGTAAATGGTGGGGATTTTAGTAGATCTAGTCCTTTTCTTTCCTACAAGGACTGTTTCTTCTAATGACAATTGTTATACAACACTAATTCTTTTCACATATAGAAAAAAAGTATATGCAGGCTGAGGAGATGGCTCTTTGGATAAACAGCTCGCCCCATAGGTTTAGGGACCTGGGTTCAGATACCCAGAAACCATGTAGTGCCAGGCAGTGGTACACTCAAGCGTCCCAGTGCTCCTACAGTGAGGTGAGACATAGATTCCCTGGCAGCTTGCAGGCCTGCTGCGACATGGCTGATATATGTGGTGGTAATAAGAAGAGAGGCCATGTGTCAAACCAGGGAAAAGTGGGAGAACTGTCCCCTGACTTCCACATACACACTGAGGTAAGTGTGTACCGGTATGCACTGCACATGCTTACACACACACACACACACACACACACATACACACACACACACACACACACACACACACACACACACACCTCAGAAGTCCCTGCAACAAAACTTACCCAAGGATAGACAGCTCATAACAGAATGAAAGGCTGGCTACCAATCCTCATCTGCATTGGACCTTTTCAAACTTATTTTGATTAAAAATGGGGCTTTTGGTGGGTTTTGTTTTGTTTTGCTTTGTTTTGTTCTTTTGGTGTCTTTGGTTTTGCTGTGAGATGTGTGAGGACTTGGCTTTGGAGTGGTGGTTGTTGTGTTTTGTTTTCTGTAGCGCTGGGAATCAAACCCAGGGCCTCACACCCACTAGGCAGGCATCTACCACTGAGATGCATCTCTAGCCCTGAGTGTTTGAAATGAGGTGTTTTGTTTCCCCGTTTCTGGCATGTGAAGTCTCATATGAAGCAAAGCACTCTTGCCCAGCTCAAGTGGCAATGCGAAGAGTGTCAGCAAGGACTGACTGTATCAAATGACTAAGTGGAGGGAAAACTGCATGTACCCGACAGTCAGGCTCACAACATGAACATGAGGTTTCTCCTGACTTGGTCGTAAGCAGCTCACCATGCAAATGCTCATGCCTATCTAGCATGCCCAAGACTTCCCCGGGAGGCACCCAATCAACCAAGGCCTAGGCTAAAACTGAGTGTAAAATTACAACATAATGCAGTGATGTTTACATATTGAAGGCTGCCATGAGTAGTTTTGTGATGTCTTTACCAGTTATCATTCTTGCCATGTGGGAGTAAGGGTGTTTCTTAACCCTACTCTCATGGCAAGAGAAAAAAAAAAAAAGGCAATTTTGCTTTAAAAAAAGAAAAAAAAAAGTGGACCCTCCCCAACTCAGTACATAACTCAAATAGTAGGACTGTCTTATTGGTCAGGCTCATCAAGTGACGTGAGTGACAGTATTTCACACTCCATCCTACCCTCATGAACAGCATTCATGGACTCTCAGAACACCCAGCCCCCTCCCCTGCCTCAGCGCCCGCCTCAGTAGGCTCCTCTTTCCCCGTTAAGGGAGGCCTTACTCACTTCACTCCCGCAGACTTGGCCTGCAGGGCACTGCTCCAGAAGTCATCCACATTGTCTGGTTCAGCAAAGGCCTGAAGGCAGGCACTGAATGGGATCTTGGCTCGCACCAGCTCGGGAAGAGGTCTTCGGTTTGCTTCTGCTTCCCTTCTCATCAGTTCATAGGCGATCAGCTCATCTGAGGAACAGGAAGGAACCTGTAGTCATGCTTCTCTTCCGCACAGGAGCCACACCCTCTTGAGTGGTATGTCTCCTCGTAGGTCAGGGCTGCTGCCTGTCTGTCCATTCTGGAGAAGCCTGCCCAAAGCCCCTTCCCAAGCCTAACAGACTGTGTAGAGTAAGAAACACCTTTTACTTCTATTTTTTGTGTGTTTGCTTATTTGTTTTGTTTTGAGACAGGATTTCTCTATGTAGCCCTGGCTGTCCTGGAACTCACTCTGTAGGCCAGGCTAGCCTTGAACTCACAGAGATCCATCCGCCTGCCTCTACCTCCCCAGTGTTGGGATTAAAGGCATGTGCCACCACTGCTATTACTTCTATTTTTTTATTCTTGTTTTTGCTATTTCATTTTGAGACTAACGAGAGGGAACTGAGTCCAGATCAGATCATGCATGGGACATCAATGATGCGGGGACCTGCAGCTCCATTTTCCCAGCCTGCGGTGCCCCAAGTGCTGCTCTTCATACTTCACCCCAGAGAGTTCTGCAGCTATGAGAGAGCCAAGGGCTCTCCTCTCCCCAGGCCCTTCACTCCCCTGATGAAGAAACTGAGGTTGAAGATCAAAACTAATCAATCATTGACAAGCCTAGGCACTTAAAGTCTTGGTCAACAAACACAGACAAGGCCCAAAAGAGATATAAAATCAATGCAAGGTGCTAGCATTCTAAATCACCCCTTGGGGACCTGCCCAACACCTTGATGTCATCTTACATAAAGCTCCCTTTTAGAGGAAGAAATCCCTCCTCCCCTCTTTTCTCTCTCTCTGTCTCCATAGGGTGTGCACCTCCATGTGCTCTCTCTCTCTCTCTCTCTCTCTCTCTCTCTCTCTCTCTCTCTCTCTCTCTCTCTCTCTCTCTCCTCCCTTCCCCCTCCCTCCCTCCCTTCTCTTCTCCCTTTCCCCTTTAATAATAAAACTTTCCATGTGGATGCATGATGTGAGTAACTTTCCACTGTGTCCCCTTGCCCCCCGCCCACATGGCATGTCTCTTTGGCTCAAATCCACCAAGGCCTCTCTCACAACACAAGGAGTCAGATTTTTCAAATTCTCAGGTTTAAAGGCTGCGGGGCAAGGGGGGGGAGGGGCAGTGAGAGGGAGAGGAAGAAAAAGAAAGTCCCTGCTGCCAACTTCAAGTTGTCCGGAAAATAGCATGACCAAGGAAAGGAGATGACATCATCAGGGCTGTCGCTGAGCTCCAGACAATGGCCAGAGTCGGTGTCTCTGCTTTCTGGATTGGCTCCTCCAGCAACTGTGACTGTGGTCGTGGGATCCACAATGGCATGAGGGCAAGGGGAGTATGTGGCTAAGTTTGCCCTTATCCACCTCACCACCCCGGAAGTACAACCAACACTGATGAAACAGCATCCAATCCACTGGCCGGAGGCCTCTCAGGCAATCTCTACTGATAAAGTGATCAGACAACTACTACGAGGAAAGAAAGGAGGGTGCTGGGAAGCCTTTAGGAGCCAGAGAATGATCCCATTTTGACACTAACTGCAGTTAAAACATCACAGGTACTTGGAATGTCATTTCTGGTTGATTATTTCACAATAGCAACAACAGCAGCAAACAGTCCCTACTAATAGGTTGGCTTGTACACACACTTATTTCCTAAAAGCCCCCCAGAAAGCTTTTAAAGCCCCTTCTCTGTCCACAGTCAGCTTGCAATGTAGTACTTCTATCTAGCATACAAATGTTAAGTAAATCTCTTTTCTTAAAAAAGATTACCACTCATATAGTACAGCTAATTAGAGATCACAGGACTGTGAAAGCTACCAAAATCCAAATTCTGGCATTCCTTCTGATTCATTCTGCCAAGCTCTACCAACTAAATAAGCAAAGTAAGCATTAAGGGGGGGGGGGGGGTGTGCTTCTACCTGGCAATAAGAACTATCACAAGAGGATCCGATCCCAGTCTTGCATGGAAGCTGCTTCTGCAATGACACCCTCTCGGCCTGAATGCTGCTGCTCCTATTAATCCTATAGCCCGGGATTCCTGTATGCCACCAACTCATGCAACCCTCCTCACTTTGCATTTAAGAAGGTCCCTCTGCCTCACCATCCTTGAACACATACACAGCGTGTGCATTCCCTCTGCATTGACACTCTCAAAACTACATTAATTTTTGAGAACACTCTTTATCACCAAGGCTGACAGAACTGAACAGAACATTAAGTCTGAGGTGAGCAAGGAAAACTAATTGTTCCTTCTAATGGCTCAGACTGATTGTCAACTTGACAGGCTTTCCCATCATCTAGGAGGTAAAGCCTTCAGGCACAGTTGTCAGGGATTATCTAGATTAGTTTAGCCCCTGACCGTGCCTGTGAGGGATTATCTTGATTAGGCTCATTAGAGTGAGACGATCCACCCTAAAAATGAGTAGCACCATCAGCACTAAGTGCATAAGAAGAAAGCAAGCTGACCATGAGCATTCATCTCCCTCTGCCTCCTGGCTGGAAAACGTAATGTAACTGGCTCCCATCAACATGACTTTCCTATCATGATGGACTATATGCTATAACTTTGGCACACAGTAAACTCTCTCCCTTCCCCCCTCTTTTTTTTCAGCAGTTTTTGTCAGGCACTTTATGACAACAGGAAAATTAACTAAGATGGCCCTCACTCTCAAAAGGCAACAAACTGTCCACTCCACAGCCTTCCGTACCTCAGATGATGGGCAAGAACCTAAATGCAGTCCAAAGCTGTATGCATACATAGACAACGGAAACAATTTCATCTTCAATCATCAGAGTCATCACTTCCCAAAATCACAGTAAATTAACTCCCCCGAAGAGTAGCAATAGGCACTCAGAGAGGAGTTTTTACAAGGATGGCAAGTACCCCAAAAGGAGCAACAGCCATCTTGGCCTTTTCTTCTCTAAGACCTGAACTCTAAGTGATACCGTTCATCCTTCCTACCTGGAAGAATCAGATTGTACTGACGGCATGAGAAGGAGCCATGCCCTGAAAGCCATGGTGGTACCTCTCCTGAATTTCAAAGTCCAGACATTCTTCTATTGGGCCTCCTTGCTACAGCATGCCCGGCCACAAGTTACCTCCCAGGAGGCCCACCTTAAAGACCCAGACAGAAAATATGGTTGCTTCCCAAGATTTCTGATTCCACTTCTAACTCCCAAAGAAGCATTTCCATCAAAGTTTATACCACAGCATATCATCAATGACACGAGAGCATCCTACCCACATCACCACAAGCAACACAATTGTGCCAACTGCAGCCTAACCATGAGTCACATTTTCTGGGCTCTAAAGTAGCCCCTGTCCACAACTCCTCCACCAAGCCTGCCATGACAAGTCACATAGGGACTTGGAAAACCATGAGAAGGGATGTACAACCCAAACACAGCCCATCCCACTGCCTGGGCTGCTTGTCTCTGGGCAGGTCTCTCCACAGGGAGACATATGAGGCTCTTTTCTCGTTGAGGACCGTTACCTTTGTTGGTTGCTGCCTCCATGGCCACAGGTAGCTGCATCAGATAGTCCACCCGCTCTGTGTAGCGGACCTTTCGGGTCTGACAGCACTGAATGCGTTCCTCCACCAGAAACCGGAAGACATCACTTGGGTTTTCTGAGCCAATTCGATTCCTCTGAAGGTCAGATAACACCAGGTTAGTGGATGCAGGGGAGTGAAGCCACGGATGAAAGACAGCACAATGCCAGCTCTGATTCTGCCATCAAGATCATGCTTTACATGGCATTTTTTCTGGACATCAGAGTCAACAAGACCAAGACATTGTGATTCATATAGTGTCCCAAAATGAGGGGTTGGGTAAATAAATTCAGATTCACCTGTGAGTAATATTACAGTCATTAAAATTATAGATGAGTATGGGTGGAATTAGAAGAAAGAAGGTAAATAGGTTAATGACATAATAGAACGAGGAAAAAAGACTGTCCTGGGAAAACCAAGGTATGTTTGATACAATTTCAAATGTACTTAATGTAAACTACATATACATAAAGAAACTGCTATATTAGGATACACAAGGATATAGTAATATCCTTCCAACAGGTTAAAGGGAAACACTACTCACAAACAGAATTCACACCTGATTGGGAATTGCTGAAGGATCAGCTGCTCAATGTTAACTGTAGCCATTGCTACTGCAGCAGTTCTGATTTTCTCCTGAGTTTTCTCCCTTTACCATAAAGAATACTTTCATAATCAAGGGGGAAGGGCTGCTGTTTTGTTTTAAGGTGAATTCTTCATGGCTTCCACGAGCTGCACTGGAAGTGTGATCACTTGAGTGGTGGCTGGATATCAAGTACCTGGAGGGGCTCTCAGGGGACTCTGTCCAGGGACCATCACACCCATAACAGGCACAGCATGAAAGCCACACAGAGCCAGCAGCATCTGGAACCCAATGTGAGAGGCAGCCACTTCAAGTGCACATGGCAGAGGCAGCCAGCAAGAGGCCCAGTGAGTGACTGATGGAGAGAGAAGGGGCATTTGGTGAAGCCGTCACCAGAGCAGCTGGTGCACTTCTGACCACCCTGCAGGATTCTCAAGACTTACCTCCACCAGATTGACCAAGTGCAAGAAAAACTCCTGGGCATCTTGCTGTCTGTTAGAGGAGAATTCTGGGTGGCTCTTGCTGACAAAGGCCTTGAACATGCGTGGAGAGATCCCGTTCTGCTGAGGCTAGAGTATAAAGACAAAATCATCATATATAGGTGAAAACCTACTACTATTATTCTGCTCAAAGGGACACAGTAATAAAATGACTCCTAGTGACATAATGCTGTACCCAGAGAAAAGAGCATCACCAGCCCACATCAGTGAAGCTTCCTGCAGTAGAGGGTAATTACCACAGAGTCCCACAACTGAACAGTGGCAGAGAATGAGACTTTACAGAGCACCCAGTCCTAAGTGATAAGTCTTCATCAAACTCTTCCCTTCAAGGCTCAGGAATCTATGCCGAAGAGGAGGCAAAAAAATTGCAAGAGCCGGAGGTGACAGATGACTCCAAAGAAACAGTGTCTTCCAGACACAACAGGACTGATGCACCCACAAACTCACAAAGACTGGTATCATGCACAGGACCCGCACAGAGGCAACCAGATAAGATCCAGGCACTGAGAGGAAAGCGGACACGTGATCCCACCTCTAACAAGGAAACTGTCTGCAATGGTACTTGCTGACAGAGAAGACTCAGTTTTCTTCAATGGAGCATCACTGGATATAGCAACTACGCTCTAGGAAAGGCCCTGTGGCCAGCAGTCGGCAACAGGAAATGAAGTCCATGTTTTGTTTTGTTGGTTGTTTTTAACCGGCTTTTTGTTTGGTTCTGTTTTGGAATTTTGTCTTACTGTGTTTTTGTTTGACTGTTGTTTTTTGCTTTTGTTTTTGTTTTTCATTTTAGAGAAAGAAGAAAGAGCATGAAGTTGGGTAGGTGGGGAGGATCTGAGAGGAGTTAGAGGAGAAGTGTGGGAATCCACAGAGGTTTCCTAGTGAGATCTGAGCTTGCTTTACCACCAGGGCTGCTGAAGAGGATGAGTGGACCACCGGCCTGGGTACCAGGTGTCTGGAAGGGTCTACACTTGGCTGTACCTAGCAGGGGGAGGTCTTTTGCCTTGCCCCTTGGTATTGTTATAAAAAGCCCTTTTGAATAAAGTTCTGGGCTGGTGGATAAGAATGCAGGCCCTCCCGAGGCTATCCTGTGTTTCTGTCTTTTTTTCTCCTCTGTATCCTTCTCTCTAAATCTCTTATCCCTCTCTCTTCAAGAGTACCCTGGGGTAAAGGTGGGGGCAGGTCCCCTACAGAGGAGAAAGAATATGATCAAATTATATTGTATGAAATATGTACATAAATAAACACTAAATTAAAAGAAGAATAAATCAGCAGATAGCCCCTTCATATACATCTGAAGCCTGAATGGCAAGTGGGTCCAGTCTAACTGTAAATTCCACCTTTCAAATGAGGGGAAAGGTAACCATGACAAGAGCCAGCATCTACAGGATACGGGGACATTGCTCTGTCAACTTTATGAGAACAGTACGAGTGACACTGTGGTCAATCTTCAGAGCAAAGTAGAGATGCGCCGTGGAGGGGACTCTGGCAGTTAAGATGAGAAGCTAGCTCATGGGCCAGGGAGGTGACTTGGTAGTTAAGAGCACTCACTGCTTTGCCAGAGAATCTGAGTCCAGTTCCCAGCCCCCTCACCAGGCTTCAGGCAGCCCACAACCACCTGTAACCCTAGCTTCAGAGGAGTCTGATGTCGCTGACCTCCGCACACACTTGCACTCACAAAGGTTGATTATTGACACCTGTCAGGGCTCAGAAGGCTCACGGGAATGCAATATGCTTTGCTCTCTACACACAGATGCAAATTTGATTTTTTTCTCTTTTAGTTTATGTATATGTTCGTGTGTGTGTGTGTGTGTGTGTGTGTGTGTGTGCGCGCGTGCGCAAGCGCGCGCAAATGTGCAAGCATGCAGGCAGAGGCCAGAGGTCCATGTTGGCTGTCGTCCTCAGTCACCTCATCACCTTATTTTTTGAGATAGGATCTTTCACCAAACCTGGAGCTCATTCATGCACCAGCTAAACCGCTGGCCAGTAAGCATCAAGGATCACCCTGCCTCTGCCTCCCCAGACTGGGACTAGAAGTGACTGCTGCCTCCCCTACCTTATTTCTGCTGCTTCTGATGGATTGTTCCCAAAGCCCTACATCCAAGGTTGATCTCTGACCACTAAATGCATGCACACACAGATACACATACACACATACATATACACATACACACACACATGCACACACACAAGCAAAAGGCTGGGCTCTGCATATGACAGTTTTTAAAAAGCCAAAATGAAAATTAGAGAATGGAGTTACAAAAGTCATTCTTTCCATTTGACAGTGGCCTAGTGACATCACCTAAGAGCTCCTAGAGCCCTAGCGGGCAAAATCGCCTGCTGTCTTGGTTGTAAGCTGTCTCTTGACGACTCACTTTGTAGAAGGGTGGCCCAGAGTCTCCATAACAGCAACCTCTGAGGGAGTCTGTGGTCCGACTAGGTTACTGTGCTTCTTTCTCCATCAGCAAGTGAAAAACAGACCAGCTAAAGTTAGAGAGGACTAAAGTGCTCAGATTCTCCCAGATGCTTGCACAGGACTTTCTAACAGCATGTTGGCACACAGCCAGCGTCCACTGCTCCCCAGAGCCCAGTGCTTTAGTTAATAAGCAAGAAGTGAGCTAGCTGGAGCTTCCAGCACATCAGAGCAATGCCTGAAGATATGTCTGACCACAGACACAGGTCAACCTGTCCCTAACACATGTGGTGATACTTTGTGCTGAAATGTGATATTTTATTTGTGTGTTAATAAATAAAGCTTGCCTGGAGATCAAAGGTCATAGTCAACCATAAACAGAAGTCAGGCAGTGGTAGCACACGCCCTTAATTTGATCAAATGGCAGGCAGAGTCTCTGTGTGTTCAAGGACATAGCCAAGTGTGGTGACATATGCCTTTAATCCCAGTACCAACCATAGAGACCTGGAAGTCTGTATAGACAGGCAGTGACGAGGAAGTGATGAGGCTGGGTTAAGAGCCAATGAGAAGGCAGAACAGCAAGGCAATAAAGGCGCAAGTTAGACAGGAAGAGGCTTGCTTGGGAAGCGAGGCGGTGTGGTGAGCTAAGGTTAGTTTGGTGGCTCTCACTATTGCTCTGATCTCCATGGCTTGCACCCCTGTATTTGGCTCTGTGTTCCTTATTTAATAAGACTGTTTAGAAATTTGTCTATAAACACACAAGTTTACAAGCCAGTTGCTGGTCAGCTTCAGTATTGCACAGTACTTGGAGGAAGAACTGTTAGCATGATTGCTTTGAGTAACTGACATATAGGAATGCTTCAGTGTGTGGAGTAAAGGGAGCTCATACAAACTGGGAAGGGCAAGTTCGGCAGGCAGCTCATTCTCCAGCAGCCAGCTTCAAGCCCAATGGGAACTGCCAACACTGAATGCCAGGCAGTCCTTTCTCCTCCTCCTCCTGTTTGTCACATGATTTAAAAAAGCAAACTGAAGTTGGTTTGAGTTACATGACAACTCAACATGGTGGAGGGGGACACTCGAGGGAGACTGTGTCTACGGCTTGATTCTCTTAGAAACACCATTATCTTGCACTTATGTGCAGGAAAATGTGCTTTTTCATGTTAAGAAAAAAAGACAAGAATGTTACATTTGCCCAAGAGGGGTAAATACAAGTTAAAGAAAGCAAGTCTAATGCTTAAATAAAGCTAAAATCCTATCACCTCAGTGTGGCAGGAGGCTAGCTACCTCGGGCAATGCTAAAACCCACAATGGTGTCAGCCAAAATTATTTAATCTGGGAGTCAAAGTATCCCCGACACAGTTTCTCAGAACACACAACCACTTCAAACATGCTTTTTGTGGGTGGAAAAAGCTCTAAGGGTGTCCACTTTTAAATTGTTAGAAAGCACTTGTCGAGCATGAACAAGGAAGGATCTGAGTGTGAGCCTCACATACACAAACCAGTAAAATAAATAAATACCAAGAACAAATTCTTAAGGACATGGTAGAGTCCTCCCTATCAAATACTAGGCTGGAGAGACGACTCAGCAGTTAAAAGTGCTTGATTTACATTTCCCTGATGACTAAGGATGTTGAACAATTCTTTAAGTGTATTTCAGCCATTTGAGATTCTTCTGTTGAGAATTCTGTTTAGATATGCACCCCATTTTTAAATTGGACTATTTGGTATTTTGATGTCCAGTTTCTTGAGTTCTTTATATATTTTGGAGATTAGCCCTCTGTCAGATGTGGGGTTGGTAAAGATCTTTTCCCGTTCTGTAAGCTGCCATTTTGTCTTATTGACATTATCATTTGCCTTACAGAACCTTTTCAGTTTCAGGAGGTCCCATTTATTAATTGTTGGTCAGTGTCCGTGCTACTGGTGTTATATTCAGGAAGTAGACTCCTGCCGGAGACAGCTGACCTGAGCTCATGGGAGATCCTGGACTCTGGACCAACAGTTAGGGAGCTTTCATGGGACCGATGTAGGCCATCTGCATGAGTGTTGCAGTTGTGTAGCCTGCTCTCTTAGTAAGGCTCCTAGCAGTGAGATCAGGACCTGTCCCTGGCGCTTAGTGAACCTGTTCCCCATGCTAGATTACCTTACCCAGCCTTGATGCAGGGGGAGGAGCTGGGTCCTGTCTCAACTTAATGTGCTATGCCTTTTCAAGCCCATGGGAGGCCTACCCTTTTCTGAATGGAGATGGGGGAGGAGTGGATGGGGAGGGAGGCAGATTGGGGGGTGAGGGCAGGAAGAGAGAAGGGAGGGGAAACTGTGTAAAAATAAATTTTAAAAAATGTTAATAAAATAAAATAAATAAAAGTTTTAAAAATTGCTTGATGATCTTCCCAGTTTCAGTTCCCAGCACCCATACTGGGCCACTTACAATCACCTAATTCCAGCTCCAGGCAATCCGAAGCCCTCTTCTGGCCTCCACTGACATATGCACACCTCTCTCTCTCTCTCTCTCTCTCTCTCTCTCTCTCTCTCTCTCTCTCTCTCTCTCTCTCTCTCTCACACACACACACACACACACACACACACACAAAATAATAATAATAATAATAATAACAGTATCTTTTATATGAAAACACTGGGTGTGATGTCAATGTAACCAAACTCAGACATATCTGAGAAAATAAGTCACAGTTGAGAAAATGCCTCTCTAAGAACGGCCCATAGGCAAGCCTATAGGCAAGGCATTTTCTTAATTAGTGATTAATAAGGGAGGACCAAGCACACTTTGGGTGGTGCCACCCCTGGGCAGGTGGTCCTGGGGTGTATAAGAAAGCAGGCTGAGCAAGTCATGAGAAGCAAGCCAGTAAGCATTGCTCCTCCATGGTCTCTGGGCCAGCTCCTGCCTCCAGGTCCCTGCCTGTTTAAGGTCCTTCAGTGATGGACTGTTCCCTGGAAGTATAAGACAAAACAAACCTTTTCCTCCCCAAGTTCTTTCTGGTCACAGAGTTTTATCACATCAATAGAAACATAACTAAGACACTGGGATTCTTTATAGATGAAATGGTTTATTAACCGAGACATTACTAAAAATCCAGTAATTGGTCTGTGGCAGATGGTCTGATATGAGGATGCGTATCTATCAGGAATGAGCCAAGATACAAGACAAAATGCAGAGGTGAGAAATGAAAAGCTCATGCTACTGAGCTAGCAGGTGATTTGCACACTTGAAATGTCCCATCTACGAGCAGGATCGCAGAGTTGTCCACAGCTGCACGGACACCAGATGGCCCGGGTCAATTCCCATGTCCACAGCATTCTACCATTCTGCATGGATTTGTCTCCACACAGGAAGAGCCTGGCCCCAGCAAACACGGTGTGAGCTGTTTGCAGAATAATTCCCTCCACCATCACAAGTATTGTTCTGCTGTGGACTATTAGTCTATATGAAAAACTGCTTAAAACCAGGACCACAAAAGAAAACATGCTCAGTCCCTTCCTACCTTAAATGTCACAGGAGCCATAGTGATGTTGAACCAAAAGCCTACTCCCACCCCCAGACAAGACCTTCTCTTTACCACCAGGAAGCACACTGCAGCTACTCATGGTCAGGAGTTTTTCTTTTTAACTTTTGCTTGTTTTAGGTAGGGCCTCATTTAGGCCAGGCTGGCCTGGAGCTCACTATGTACCTTGAATTTATGATCCCCCTGTCTCCACCTCCTGTTTGTTAGAACACAGTCCATCGATGGAGTCATGTGAGGAAAATTCTGCGTGCTTGTGAAAACTCCAAGAAAACAAGACAAGAGTCTCATTAACCCCAGTTTCTTTAAAACACGGAATTGTCCTTGGAATGTGTTTTCCTGTTCCTCCCAGGTGTAGCAGATAGGAAGGAGTTTACTTTAGATTACTCATTATTGCTTGCCTTTGTTGATCAATAAAATGTTTGAACTATCCTTTATACGCCTCCATGGAAAAAAAAAAACATGTTCTTGCCATGTGCAGCTTGTCCTTGTGATTGTACACAGCTTAAACTCATGAGAACTTTACTCTTATGGGTTTTTGTTGTTGTTGTTTTAAATTCTCTGATGCTCTGAACAAAGGAGGCTATTGCATGAGACTTCAGGCTGCCTCTTTTATCGGCTCCATTCTCCCAGGTCTGACTGCCTCTACAGCAGTGACACTTTGTGACGGGATTACAGCCCTAGACCACCACACTCTGTCTATGCAGGGCTTTGTGTGTGTTAGGTCACTGCTCCACCAATAAACACCCCAGACCCTGCAGGACTCTTTCTTCCAGACCAACAGTTTCTACACTGCAGGGAAGTGTTTTCTAAGTCATCTAGACCAGAGGTCACAAACCCAAATGCCAGGAGCACTAAACAGGTCTCAAGTCACAGCGATTGAAGTCAGCTGGGCATCATGTCCTTCCTCGTACTAGAGGGCTGCCAGTGGGCTCCAGCTGCCACTGAGGGGCGAGGGCGTGGATAGTGTGCATGAACCAAGAAAACACACTCAGCCCAATGTGGCCCAAGTGAAGGCAGTCATACTCGGCCAGACAGAGTAGGGGTTCCCACCTGCCTGCCTGGCCGGTGCCAGCAACTGGTCGGATGCTGAGGGGCGGAAGGGCTGTAGGCAGTTGTCTGTGAGATGAAATATATTGTACCCTGATCATCCCAAGAGCTACCTCTTCATCGGTGGCAAAGGACATCATGATAATAGCAAAATTCAGTTTTATTTCCAGACACTGCTCACCTGGAGAGTTTACATTTCCTCAAATAAGGGGATTCTAAAAGCACAATAATGGTCATAATCACACACAGATTTTCCCATCGTCAGGAGACTCCTAAAAGTACCCCAGCTGCAGCCATCTGAAAGCTGTGGCTTGATGATCTGCCTGCAGTTGTACAGCCCTGCAGGACCAGGCTCCTTGTCTCCACCAGACAAGGTGGAGGTCACCCACCCCCATAGAGCTTCCCAAGGCCCAGCCTGAACAATGTCCCAGAATAATGAGATCAAAACACAATTTTGTTTTTATCAACCATCACTCCTTCAAAGTTTCATGGAAGCTAGAGAAAGAAGCCTGGTGATGCCACGGCCCAAACATCCTCCGTGTGTCCCCAGTGAGGCTCCCTTGTGTCCTGATAGATTTGTAGCCCTTATCCTGCAATGCTGGTAAGAAGACTGCCTGAGAAGGTGTACTCTCCTGGGCTCTCTAAGCAAAGCATCAGTTTCCCTCCCTCCCTCCTCTCTTCCTAGCATGCTCCCCTCTCCCCGTCCAGATACCTATGTGGATATACTCCCCTTCACATCCTCCTCCTCTCCCTTGTCCACCTCCAAATGACCAAGAACGAACTCTCTTTCCACTCCTGCTCTTAAATCATGTCAGTTAAGGATAGCTGAGCTAACTGAGGAACACAGAGGTCAAACCTTTGAGACTCAGCATGGAACAGGCATGAGCACTACAGTGTACCGGTGAACACGGGGTACTCTGAAGAGACAGAGGGGGAAGTGGGTCTGGGTTTCACTCAGGACGCTTGTGGCCATAATTGTGAGGCATGCTGAATCTATCTATATTGGCTGTGCACTGCCAAGGGCACCATTCAGAAGAAGCGGGCTGCAAGCCGTGCCCTCTGGAGCTGTGTAACACTGACGCCTGGGAGGAGAGAGCAGCCCAGTGTGCCCACGGAGATCCAGCAAACCCATTTTTGAGTTAGTCTACCTATTAGCAGCAAGCAGCCGACTGACTTTCCCTAGCTGAGCATGCTGGGAAACCACTCAGTAACGTTCCACCAGCAAGAACTTAACAGATACCCTTAATCCTCAGCTCTGGAGGAGGCTGAGAAACCATGCGCTGTGGTTTAACAAAAGAGAACCTGTAGTGAGCACTGTGGAAGCTGAAGCAGGAAGATCAAGAGTTCAAGGCCAACCTGGGAATCCGTTGTAGAACTATTAATATTTTCTCCCAGTTGAAACATTCTCTCAAGAGACTGTGCCCTCGGGAAGCTCAGAAAACTTACAAGACTGAGGACAGTTCAAAACTTACAAACCCTCCCAAAGGTTCTATAAGCAATGAACAATTCTGAGAGAAAGAAAACTCTTCGCTAGAGCTGTCTGCAAATTGGACAGAGAGCTATAAGGGATGCTGCTTTTCTGAGTCACTGCCCATCCTGGGGTGGGCTGTCTTTGAGGAACCCACACTCCGGACAGTCATCCCTCATCCTTGTTTCGGTAAGTACTCCCCAAGAAACTCATGGGTCCCCCAAACCAGACTTAGGTAAACTGTTATGGTGGCCTGTTATGGGTGTCCTACCTCCAGTGAGTCCACGCTGTTCATATCTCTGAAGAAAACGTTATACTATGCTAACCTACACAGGGAGACTCTTTCTCTGGAAGGAAGAAAATGGAACAGGGAGGGAGTGGAGAGGAAGGATGGGGAGATGGAAAGAGGGAGACAAGGGGACTTAGCAAAAACATTTGGAGCTTAAGGTAAACACTGAGAGGCCCAGAGTGGATAAGGGAGGGGGTAGGTTTTAAGCTTCATGCCTCCGATCCCAGCTCCGCCTTAAGAAAATCACAAGTGAGAGCACACATATCGCCCATGTGTGACCCACGTCAGTGAAAACTGACACTGCCTTTTTTTTTTAAGAACACAGGGACAAGGACCCACTCACAGCTACCCTGGCAGTTCACTGAATTTACAGCAGCCTTTGCCAACACAGGAATCCCACATCACTGACCAAATTCCCGCCCACCTACATGTCAACATGCACACAGGGACACATACCTTGTGTTCCTCCTTCATGACCTGCTCAATGAGCTCGGATTTCACGGGAGGCTTCGAGTACTGGCCAGAGAGGAGACCATGCCCCAACTTAGTCCTAGCCAGGAGAGAGACAAACAATAAAGAAGCCACTGCTGTTTCCCACAGAGGTGTGGAGGTCACCCATGAGTCCTTGTGGAGGGGGCTGCTCCTCACAAACAGCTTGGTTTTTGCCTCTGCTTGATTCTGACTCCACTCTCAAAGCTTCCTCAGTACTTTATAACTTTATTAATCTCTTCTTATAAAGGTAACACACACCCATTCTAGAACACTTAAAAATACAGAAAATAAAGAAGAAAAAGGAATTGCCTTCAACTCAGCAGTAACCAATGCGAACACCCCACCAGAAACTTCAAACACAGCATTGGGCACTTACATCTGGGTGTTGAAGTCCTGGGTTGGATCTAATGGCGAGTAGTCAAATATCCTTGGGAGGTTTCCTACGTACCTAGGAGACAACAGGACAGTCACCACAGAGACGGGACAACAGAAACAAGCTGTCACTCTACTGACACCCAGCTGAGCAAAGGCTTTTCTGAGGTCCTCCCTCCACAACAGACTCATCCCCAAATCCACAACGCACGGTCTCACCCTCCCTCAAGGCTCTGTGACGCCTTCAGATGTGCCCATCTCCTCACCTGAGACAGAGGCTTAAGACTTAGAATTCTCTCACCAGTCCCCCACACCATTCTGACATATCAGAAACCATGTCACTACCATCACTGCCTCAAAAACAAATGGCATCCAGCAAATGGGGAGGGTAAAGGAAGAGTGTTGCGAGTTCAAGGCCAGCCTGCTTGTGCTCCACAGTGAGACCCTGTCCCACACAAAACAGGTTAGGTTAGTGGCAGCCTTCTTCAAGCCAAAGGGAAGACCAGACCCTGAACTCTGCCTGGCTCAGCTGTGGGTTCCTCCTTGGTTTTTTTTTTTTTTGGTTTGTTTTGTTTTGTTTTTGTTTTGTTTTGTTTTTTGGTTTTGGGGGGTTTTGTTTGTTTGTTTGTTTGTTTTTTGCTGTGAATTTTGCTCTATCGCTTTATTGAAAGTCTCCATCCTCGGACTATTATGGTCTAATATCAACAATGATCTGATTGTAGGACTTTTATATAAAACATTTCCTTTACTGTTAGGAATTGTGCCAGTGACTTCAAAAGGAAGGTGGCAGCAATGACAACTGCCCTAACCGCCTTTCTTGAGGTAAAGGTCTCTCGAGAAGGGACTTTTGTGAGGCCGAGAAATTTTTCCCTGCATCCCTCTGATCAAGAGGTTGATATTGCCATTATTTCATGAGAGAGATAAGAACTTGGGGTGCACGTTTACTAGGTAGCATCCAAGTCAGCCAGGAGTAGATGATGAAACCCAGAATGTACACACACACACACACACACACACACACACACACATACACACACACACACATGCACACGCACGCACACACACGCACACACACACACACTTGGCTCCAAAGCTGAGCTCTGAAACTTCAGGCTCTCACTGCTTGGCCACTCTCCCCCTGAAGGCCACAGTCCTGACAAAGCAGTAGGAGCCTTAACCCTGACAGCTAATATTAACTTGTACTCACTCCCTCCACTCCCACAGTCCGTGTCCTATCCACCCTCTCTGCTTTTTGTGGTTGTTTTGTTGTGAATTATCTGAGACAGGGTGTCACTCTACAGCCCAGGCTGGCCTCTGTCTTCATGAAGCCGACTGTTGCTGACTTTTCTGATCTCATTGTAAGCTCTCTCCCCCTGTCCATGATTCTCTGGCTGTTCACCAAGCTAACCCCGCTTCAAAACCAGGCCATCTGCTGTCTCTCTCGCTGACGCTTGGTAACTCTTCCTCGGGTATGTGGAAAGCCCCTTCCCAGACGGGGAAGAAGGAAGGGTAGCAGTTCACCCTCCCTGCTCCCTGCTGAGCTTCTCACCCTCCGTCACCAGCTGGGATTCCACGGTTTACTTATATTCTTTGTCATTATCTGTGACTCCAGACTCCATACTAAATGCAATCTGTGCGAAGACAGCATCTACAGCAACAGAACACTGTCTAACACGGGAACGCCTTTGGTACCAACTGAACGGGCTCATGTCATCTGTAAGGTTAAGGTCCCAGGAAAAAAGAAAAGCCACATCTGTGTTAAACACTCTACAAGCAATGCCTGAACTTAAAGATGATGGAGAGGGAAAATGTAGCAGACCAGAGCTAAACTACCCTAGGCTATTTTCAGCCCCTTTGAAAGTCACGTAATGCATCTAACCTAACACACTATTTATTAAAGTCTTTAAAATGTATTCTTAGATAACTAGTTTCCACAAATCCAAAAGCTAAAATGCCATCAGACAGTATCAATATCTACGGCAGATTTTCTGTGACCTGTCTGCCTGTGGTTCCCAGCAACGCATTTGGTAAACACTCTGATTTATGACCTTCTTTGTGCTGTAACTAACAAAATCTCATGTGACCAATCCACAGTGAGCATGTCTCTTGGGGCAACCTGAATACATGTTGTTCACAACGTCACTCACATTTGACTCAAGCATAAGCTCTCTCTCTTCCTTTTGAGATGAGAGCTATGTTTACACACTAAAATGTCACATCGCCACTTTCAAAAATGACTCCCAGTAACCAAATAGGGAATGCACTGCCACTCCTGGATGCCTGCCCCCAGCGGCCACATGTTCACAGCTGGTTCCCCAGCCTGTGGCATTACTGGGAGGTGGGAGCACATTTAAGAGGTGGGTCCTAGTGGGAAGAAGTTAATCCCTGGGGAAGTCCCTTCAGAGCAGACAGTGGGGCCTCTCCACACCACACAAAGCACCCATGATATGAATGAGTCTCCTCCACACACATTACTGCCACCACCTACTACACCATCAAAGGCCCAAAGCAATGAGGCCAACTGGTCGAGAACAGAGAGAGGTTTAAATCTTATATTCAATACCCAGGCATGAGCTAAACATTCATTAAAGAAAACATGTACAAAGTTAATTATTTGTCAAACTTCACAATGTAGAAAAAAAATCCTACATAAAAAGCACTAAAAATGTTGAAATTTGAAAGAGCACAAGTTTCTTCTATTATAATTTAAAATAAGTAATAATTATATGCCACCTTCCAGAAGGGCATTTTACAAGCACTTCAGAAAGAAACCTTGAAGTATACACCATGTAAGACAAACTTACATTAGCCCATACTCAAGAGATGATAAAAGACAGAAACATGGGTAAGAATTTATGAAAATAATATGATCCATAGTACATGCCTATGAAAAAGTTCCCCAAGCTAGAACTTCAAACTTCCTGCCCCTCTTTCCCACCCCCCATGACTGCCTTCTCCCTTGCCTTCATGGGATAGAACACCTACCTAACTATGTTCTTACACTGATTACCGAACGTCTGCCTTGGTGTGTTGCCTCAGGCCAGATACCAGACCCCTGAGTTTACTCTTGAATCACACACACACACACACACACACACACACACACACACACACACACACACACTAAACATAACATAGCTCATTCTTTACTGGAAAGCGGAAAAGTACATGTGGAAAACTGACAATATATTTTCAAAGCCAGAAAACAGCAATGAACGGCTAAGTACTCAAATTCTGAGAGGAAAAAGGTGATTATCCGACCTAACATACCCTATGTAACCACGAGGGCTTCAGCTCCATGTGGGAGAAATACCGCCTTGTGCTGTTCCCGGCATGCTCTCTGCTGGTCAGTCTATCTCAACACGAATGTCCTCTCCCACACTGAACCCAGTGTGGAAACCTGCCCACTCTAGAATCCTGGGCTGTGAGGCTTCCTGTCCTAAGCACAACCCAATGCAGAAAATGTCCACAGACACAGCAACGTATGTGGGGAGGCACAGGGAAGCGGCCACCTTGTACCTGTGGAATTAGGAAGCCCCCTAAATCGGTGTGTCCAGAGTCTGCCTGAAGAGTCAAATTTTCCAACTCAGATACATGATAGCTATTATAAAAACAACTGTGAAGGGCCCAGGAATATAGATATATAAAATTATAACCTTAATAAATAAAAGCTGACAGGCATCAGCTCTAAAGGTTAACTGCTAACAATGGCTCTCTGCTTTACAGCCAGCAACTCTGTCAACAGCCAGGGGTTAACTGTTTTCCCCCTTCCCCCTTATAGCCAGCAACTGCCTGGACCAAAGTTAACTTTTAATAGTTGTTTCTACGTGACTCCTAGCATGCACCCCATGCCTGATACTATAAAAGGGGGCTGGTACCCCCCTCCATTGCCACAGCTCCAGAATTCCAACATTAGCTGTGGCCTCAGCTGATAAGCTTTTGTGCCCTGCAGTGTTTTAATTTTAATTTTTTATTTTTATTTTTCTGGAATAAAGTTTGCTTCTGGTTTAATAGACTTTGGTGGTCTGTCCCCCATTATTGTGTGACCCCAGACCCAACATTTTGGTGGCCGGTATGGGGAACTCTAGAAATACTGGTTCTGGGCAGGGGGCACCCCAAGTCTCTGGCAAACTTGTTCTACTGGTTTTGGCCCATCAGTAGGTTTCTGGTTCTGGTTTCTGGTGTCAGGAGAGACTGGAACTCAATAAGCGTAGGTGGACGCACCAGTGACCTCTGAGCTGGAGGGGAACGAGGACACCCCAAACCCTCTTGTGGCCGTTCGGTTGCTTATCTGCAGCCCTTCCGGACTGGTTGGCATTCCGAGGTCCCTGAGCACAGCATTCTGCCTTGTGAATGTCTCCTCTGTTCTGTTGTCCTGTCACCTGTGGTCAGTCTCTTTATGATGACTGTCAGTAAATTAATGTTTACCCTGGGCCAAGGTCCTCTAGCCTCAGGCCCCTTTCAGTGTTTTCTCATTTCCAGGATGTCAGGAACATAAAGGGAGTTTTCGCCACCCTTCCATGCCCTTTGCCACCTCAGGAGTCCAGGCTTCCCAAGGCAGTTGAGCTCGCTCCAGTCTTCGGAGCAGCCTGCGGCCAGGGAGAAGACCCTCCCGGCTGCAGGTACCACAGTCCCTGGAATACCAGGAGGAGCCTGGCAAGGGAAGACAAAGGAGACTATGAGGCCAGGCACCCTGGTGGCCACTGCCAGCCAGTGCTTCTCCTGGATGATCTCCCAGGGAGGCAGGAATAGCCTGCCGCCTCCCCCACCCCTAAAAATTCAGCTGAGGAAAGTAAGAAAAGTTTTGTCTGGTTTGAATGCGTGAAGGTGGCCACTAAATGCTTATTTCTAAATGTACATGTCAACTATGTTCACTATATACTGGCTGCAGCCCTTACTTGATGCCCAAACTTAAAATGTACCTCTGGATGCTCTGGTCCTTAGGTCTGATATAATAAAGGTAAATAATAAGAATAACATCTTAAATTATACTATACACTCATATCTCAAGATTTATAAATTGCTTTTGAAATATGATTTAAATCCATATAATTTATAACAAAATTTGGCTTTAAGCTTATGACAAAGGGCTTATAATTAAAGTTCCATACATGGTTATATATATTTAATTCAACTCTTGTTTAAGATATATATGCACATATATGGCTTAAACTTAAATATATATATGAACTGTATTTAATTATGCATATATATGCTTATAAATTTAGATCCAATTATTATTTTAAAAAAAACTACTGCTGGTTTCAGATGTTTCACATTAGTACAATGTTGATACAAATTTAAAATTATTCTTGTTATGGTGTATGCATATATTTTTGTTCTTATCTAAAATATTGTAACCATACAATATATTGTAGACTACTGAGTGAAACCACAAGAAAGATTTTGGTAAAAATTTCTATGTTGTGTGGAAAACAACAACAACAACAAAAAAGGCCAGAGGGGATATAAACTATGTTGGTTATGGTTTCTCATACCTACAAATACTGAATTTAAAATTTGACCATATTAGGTTAATTCTGGTTGATTTTCTTCTTTTTAAAAATAGCTAATGATTCTTCACTACAAAATGTGTATGTTAAACATAGAGATATATACATATATGTACACAGGCTGGAGAGATGGCTCAGAGGTTAAGAGCACTGACTGCTCTTCCAGAGGTCCCGAGTTCAATTCCCAGCAACCACATGGTGGCCCACAACCGTCTATAATGAGATCTGGTGCCCTCTTCTGGTGTGCAGACATGCATACAAACAGAACACTGTATGCATATATATATACATATAATTATTGTTTTTAAAAAAACATGTTTTAAACAAATACATGGCTTTTGGCAGCCATCTTTTACTAAGGTTATAAAGATCTATTCAGATTAACAAAGGCTGACTTAGAGATTTACACCTAAATATTTATGTCATTGCCAAATGTTCAACAAGCTTCTAGAAAATTTAAATAAATGGCTACATGTCTCTAATAAATAAAGTACTTGATAAATATTCAAGCTGCACCTCAATGCTTTTATACAAAAAAAAGTACCTTGCTCTGACAGCTAAACTTTGTAATTTAAGAGTCACGCAGATGATAAGATGATAATGGTTTAAAAAACATAAAGGATCATAAAAAAACAACTAAAGATTACAAATATATGGCAGGGCTAGAGTGCCAAAGAGAGTCCAATTGCAATGACGGATCTTAACAGTGTTAGAAATGCTAGGACTCTAAGTACAAGAACCAAAAGAATTATAAATGAATCCCAAATAATGAACTTTGAGATTGTTTGCACTCTGGAGCTTGGTTTTACTTTATACAGATTATGGTTATGCCATGTTTTCCCCTTCTTTAAGTAAAAAAAAAAAGGTATTTTATTTTTGATATTGCAAAAAGACATTTGAGAGATCTTAATCTTTTTAAGAACATTTTTAAAAATACTTAAGTTTATAAGGCTATGGGACATTTTCAGTTTATAAAATGCTCTATATTGTTAGTATTTGGGCTTAAAATAAAAGACTAAAAATTAAGGCCACAGCCATGAACACCAAATACTAACCAGAAACTAGGATGTTCATTTCTTATGATGCAGTAAGACAACAACAACCTAGACAAAGGGACTCCATGAGTCTAGACCCTTCAAGGATTAAAACAAACAAACAAAAAGCCTTTTACAGGGGTAGCCTAGGACCACCTGTATGTCAGATGTTTGCATTGAGATTCAACAATGGCAAAACCACAGTTATAACATAGCATTGAAAAAGTTGAAAACCATTAATTTGGAGAATGTTCTCCTTACCCAAGGTACATTCAGGCCTAAGAATGTTGTCTAGCTCCTTGTCTTTGCTAAATTTGTTAAACTTAAGCTATTTAGATTAACTGACTTATATTAATGTTGCTATATCAGCATTTTGTTTTGGTTTCTTTACTGAATCTGTATTTAATACTAGAAGAAATTCATTTCAAAAATCATTGTTTTTAAGGCTACTTATTGTAGACTGTTAGAAAACATAACTAAATAAGCAATCATAAATAATCAAGTTCTTTAATTGTAGTCATGGTAAGTACTGATGTAATTATTTATAGGGATAAGCTTTACTCAGTCCCTTGCATATATTTTCAAGATAGAAACAAAGTTTGTCTATTCAGATATACCTGGACAGCCCTCATACTTCAGAGATCTGCAGAATATGGCATTTAAATGTTGATCTAAAAGCTTATTATATCAGACAGACCCCCAGACCCTAGCAGTGACCCAAGGTCTCCAAAGAAGCCTACATATGGGGTACCACAAGGTCTCTGCCTGGATTATGGCAACGCTGACCACAGGGCAAGATGCCATAATGCAACGCCTGCCCCCAGGACCCAGCCCAGACTGTGGACAAGCAGCAGGACACTGGAATTGATTGCATCCTTTTGCCTGGACAAAGTAAGGTCAGTCTTCCGTTTCCCTATTCCATAGAAACAAAGTGCCGCCGGGCGTTGGTGGCGCACGCCTTTAATCCCAGCACTCGGGAGGCAGAACCAGGCGGATCTCTGTGAGTTCGAGGCCAGCCTGGGCTACCAAGTGAGCTCCAGGAAAGGCGCAAAGCTACACAGAGAAACCCTGTCTCGAAAAACCAAAAAAAAGAAAGAAACAAAGTGCCTTCTGGGCTTGATGACTGAAGAAGATGATGCTGTTCTGATACTTGTGATTCCAACACTATGGAGATCTGGGTATGGACTGGTCCCTGTCATTTATAGAATTGGAAGCTGCTTGGTCTGCACTCAGATATAATTTATCCTTCTCAGATCTCTGATAGTACTGATGGCTAGGCTAGCTATAACTTTGTCAGCTTGACAGCATTAGACAACCAGATCTATAGCCAGCTTGTTAGTTCATGTTTAAGAGAATGTTCTAAGATAGAAAAGTTTAAATAAGTCATAAAGGTTTAAATTTAGATCTAGAAAAAGGTCTGAGGATATAAAAGCTTATAAGCTTTGAGAATCTCAAAAAATGATTTTAAATATGGATCTAGAAAAAGGTCTGAGGATATAAAAGCTTATAAGCTTTGAGAATCTCAAAAAATGATTTAAGATATAAATATAAGTCATAAAGATATAAATAAATGACAGATTATAAAAAAAAATGTTTCAGATTGTTCTCCTGTTCTATGATATAACAGTTCAGAGATTTACATTTATTAGAGTTCTAATAAGCTGGTAAGACAATGATTACTTACTGTTCAGTCACAAGCTCAACATTTTAGATTTATTTTAGATGTCATCTAAATATATCTAAATATAAACCTAAAAGTGCTTCTCATAAAAAAAATAAAAAAAAAAAAAAAAACCCTCTGTCCAATTTATACCTGACTTTCACATGTTTTTAACTCAAATCTGTAGTTCTTGTTGGGACTCAAAGATATGAGTCCACTCCTGCTGTTTTGCAGATACTCATTACCTGCTTTATCGACAATATGGATTTCAGTACAGATTGGTAATACCAATGTATCTAAAACTTCTATGTCATTTTGTAAGATAGTTTATGTAGGCCTCAGAGGATTAAAAGAGTTGGAAGACCTAGATCCACTTCACAGAGGTTGAAAGGACCTCAGATGAGTACAGCTTACTCCTAAAGATGATATTTTTCTCTCTCTCTCTCCTGGTCTTGGGACTCCTGAGGATATGGGCCTAAGGGTTCCAAATAAGTTCATAAATCTTAACTTCTGTTCCTAGTTTAAGTTTGTCTCAACAGGGTTCCACTTGGCTGACAGACACTCCAAGCTTCAGTTGCTGACTGCACTGTTCTGGACTTGCTAAAAGCTGACATGGACCAGCCCAGCCAGTGTGAAGGCTCCTTGTCTCCACCTGGGTAAAATCATATGGTTCTGTTAAGTGCCCCACTTCCTAAATTCCCTCCTGACCTTTGACTAGCCTTTTTTAGCCTTCCTGAATCCTGACCAACTACGTCCCAATTCAGCCTGAAGAAGCTATAGAAGAGAATACATCATCCCTGCTCCCAAAACAGGCTAAAAAGGCCAACTCAAAGGAAAACTCCCTGACACAGGGGAGTCAAATTAGCTAACTATAATGCCCATTGGCATACCAAGGAAATGGGCCCAGGGTTATCAATTGATAGATTAACTGAAATGATTCTACAGTAATATAAGACATTTAATCTTCTTTATACAGAGCCAAAAGGTCATTATATAGCTTAAAGTTATTATTTTATATAAATCATTCAAGATTATAATCTGGCTTATATTTAGACCTAAAAGAATCAAAGGTTTGATTCTGATTATAACTCAAGGGGAGAATGAAGGGTCCAGGAATATAAAAATATCAAATTATAAGCTTAAGAGATGAAAGCTGACAGTCATCAGCTCTAAAGATTAACTGCTAACAATGGCTGCCTGCTTTACAGCCCGCTCCTCTGTCAACAGCCAAGGGTGAACTGTTAACCCCCTTCCCCCTTATAACCAACAACTGCCTGGACCAAGTTAACTTTTAACAGTTGTTTCTACGTGAATCCCAGCATGTACCTCATGCCTGATGTTTCTGTGTGACTCCTAGCATGTACCCAATGCCTGATACTATAAAAGGGGGCCAGTATCCACCTCCATTGCCACAGCTCCAGAATTCCAGCATTGGCTGTGGTCTCAGCTAGCTGATAAGCTTTTGTGCTCTGCAGTGTTTTATTTTAATTTTAACTTTTTATTTTTATTTTTCTGAAATAAAGTTTGCTTCTGGTTTAATAGACTTTGGTGGTCTGTCCCCCATTATTGTGTGACTCCAGACCCAACAAACTGGACATATGACATGCCCCATATAAGATGTAGTGATATCAAATCACTTCACCAGTCTCTAGGAGCTTGATCAATGTGTACTTTTTCCTTACTGCAGACTCACACCTAGCAGCCCAGGCCACTATCTGGAAACTACACTCTCAGTAATAAAAAGTAATAACCTAAAGTTCTCCACAGAATTCTCCTCTGGAGAATGGGTGCTGACCACACAGGTCACTAGCCCTCTACTGGCCCAGCTACAGAAAGGATCTGGCAGGTGTGCTATGAGGATGGCTGGCTGACTGTGGAGCTGCTCAGTGTCCAAGCACTCTTCCTCTCACCTCATCTGTAGTACTAGGGTACTGTCCCGGGGTTCAGGAGGATGCAGCAGAATCCCCAAGGCAATAGCAATGGGTTTCCCCATCACACAGGATGGACTAGCCCAGAGAGACTGGCAGCACAGTGGCCCATCAGCAGTGGGGCCCACTTACGCTCTCTGGAACTCGGGGATGCTGAAGATGGCCTGCATGACAGAGCTGAGGTAGCAGCTGTTCCCCAGGTTCTTCAGGCCCGTGTACCCTGGTCCATACATCGGCTTCAGCTTAGTCCCTGACTCTTGGATCACTTCCCACTCGCTGACTCTTGGCTTGATGTCATTGTCCCGGAGCCCATTCTCTGTCTGACACATCATGAAAGAGAGAGAACAGAACAGGGCTTTAAAGGGGATTCACAATCAAAACTTATGTCCATGAATTAATTATTTCTAATGCAATAGTTGTTTCTGCCATTTTCCTCAAATTACATGGGGAAAATGAACAATCTATTTAAAAATATTAAGAGACAATGATGATTACATAAGAATGTAAATGTACTTAATGTCACAAAACAGTATACTTAAGATTAGCTAAAAGAACAATTTTATGTATATTTTACCACAATTTTTTAAAACATGAAAAGGTTTGGGGTTTTTGTTTGTTTTTTTTTTTTTTTTTTGGTTTTTTTTTTTTTTTTTTTTGTCTCTCAGAACCATCTGAGAGAGGGAAGAAAGGAAATGGTGAGGAAGTGGAAAGATGAGAAAGAGCCCAGCAGCATGAGAGCATACAGAGTGCTGGCCGGGCAGGGGAGCAAACACAACCTCACACCACAGTTTAGTTTTTTTGGGAAAGAGAAAGAACAAGAAGGAAAGAGATAGGAGGCATAAGAAAAAAGAAGTCAACATGTGATACCTCAGTAAAACCCCCCACTCTATCCCCTACAGACAAAGAGAAGCTTAAACCAGGATTCCTAAGTGTAGATAAGAACTTAGACCCCTTTTCCCCAGGTGGCTGTATCTGCTACACGGACTTTGGAAAACACAGTCAGGATATTCAACCAAAAGACTAAAAAGGGAGGCGGGTTAAAATAAATTATATGGTCTGTGCCTTTAAGAACTAGCCTCACAAAGAAAGGGGAGCGCTCCTTCCAACCTCCCTGCTGCGAGTGAGAGATTTGGAAGAGCCTCCCTGGAGGCTTATAAACTTAGAAAACACCTTACTTTTGCATTCTGTACCTAAAGTCTCCAGTGGTAGCTTTGGGGACATGATCTAGGCACAACAAGACCCTCACTCTATTGTCTCAAAAAGGGGGCCTTAGACAAAGATATCTCAATATAGATAGACCCAGGCCAGTTTCAAGTCCCCAGAAATGATGGCGCCAGCCCCAGGAACAAAAGAACAGAGTCAGAATGTCTGATGGTAACCAATTAACCACCAGATGTCCCTCTCCGGAGATAACATGACCAGACCCCGGAGAGGAGTTGTAAAACTCCTGACAGGGCAAACAGATAAGCTAGAAAAAGATAAAGTCCAGGCCCGGGAAAAACTGGACCAATCAAGGATGGACCCGTACTAACCCCCTCCCCTCTAAGAAATTTTATGGGCTTTGCCTATAAAAACTAACTTCCCCAAGAAAGAGTAACTCTTCCCTGCCTCACTTGAGATGGCTTGAGTTGAGTTCCCTGTCATGACTTGTAACAGATAAACCTTGCTTTTGCATTCTGGTATGCTCATCCTTGGTGGTCTCTCTGGGGGTTACGATCTGGGCACAACAAACACATGAAGGGTGCAGCTCAAACGCTTGCAGAGCATGAATGCAGTCCTAGGTTCCATCCCCAGCACTCCTGTAGAATATTATTTTAAGATGTGTTACATTTGCCTATGCTGTAAAACATATGTTTAATGATGCAAAGATGTGTTGCATTCTTTTATGTTGCATTTTGTTTTTAATCTCTGTGAAGCTGTGTTACTTTGCCTGCCTAAAACACCTGATTGGTCTAATAAAGAGCTGAATGGCCAATAGCAAGGCAGGAGAAAAGGTAGGCAGGGCTGGCAGGCAGAGAGAATAAACAGGAGGAGAAATCTGGGGAGAGAGGATGAAGGAGCAAGAAAAGAAAGGGCCAGCCAGCCAGCCACACAGCCAGACACCAAATAAGAAGTAAATACACAGAGAAATAGAGAAAGGTAAAAGTCCAGAGGCAAAAGGTAGATGGGATCATTTAAGTTAAGAAAAGTTTGGCTAGCAAAGCTAAGGCCAGGCATTCATAAGAAAGAATAAGACTCCATGTGTGTATTTATTTGGGAGCTGGGTGGCAGGCCCCCCAAAAGAGTCAAAAGAGTAAAGAATAAATAAAACAGCCAGTTACACAGCACCACATAACCTGGGAGTGGTGCACACTTGTAATCCCAGAACTCATGAGGTAAGGCAGGAAGATCAGAAGTTCAAGGTCACTTTCAGCTACACAGTGGGAGGCCAGCCCAGGCTGCATGAGACCCTCACAAAAACTAAAAGCAAACAAACAAACAAAACCCAAATAGCAAGACAAGGGGACAACAAAGGACATGCAGTAAACAAAAAAGGCAGGTAAGGGGGAGAGGAGGAGGAAGGGAACCATCTGAGAGAGGAAGAAAGGAAAGGGTGAGAAAGTGGAAAGATGGGCATTAATGAGAAAGAGCCCAGCAGCATGAGAGCATACAGAGTGCTGGCCGGGCAGGGGAGCAAACACAACCTCACACCACAGGCCTCACAGGCAAAACTGCTCCATCATCGCTTCGAATGGCATCAAGTTAGAACAAATGAGAAGCAAAGTTTACAAGGTTTACAATCGTTTACTCCACCCACTACCCAGCAGCCCTCATTCCTTTTAGGAAATTCAACTAAATTCAGCAAACTAATGCAACAATTAAAATCTATAAAGTAAAGATGCACTTCAGTAGAATTCTATATTAAATAAACCAGAGACCATCCCCCCCACCCACCCATCACAGACACAGCGTAGAATTAGAGACAAAAATGTTCTCACCCTGTTCGCATGAAGCATGTCGATCCCGAAGTGGGCTAAGTGTTTGGCCAAATGAGGATCCAAAACAGGTCCCTCTTCTTGAAAAGAATAAACATCTGGAGGGTGAAGAGAAAACAGCACTAAGGTCTGTACATGACATCCAGGCACACTAAGCCTACAGCAGGGCTGGGTGTACCAAAGAGTAGACCATAAAAAATAGATGTAATAAATACACATATTTTCTAAACACACATCGATTCTCTAGAAAG
The DNA here is from genome assembly GCF_004664715.2 of Peromyscus leucopus. Taxonomy (NCBI): domain Eukaryota; kingdom Metazoa; phylum Chordata; class Mammalia; order Rodentia; family Cricetidae; genus Peromyscus; species Peromyscus leucopus. Next base: position 12,966,905 of record NC_051068.1, on the reverse strand, counting down.
TTTCAAAGACTTAAGGAAAAATGGGTTTTCTAAAGCAAAGTGGGGGAAAACAGCTGAAGGTAAGATAACTTAAAATGAGATGAATATGAAGACCTAACCATTGGGCTTTATAACCAATACCCATGAGGGCCTAATTCTAAGGCTGGGAAGCAGAGCGAGAAGGGGTGGGGAGAGTGACAGCCATCTGCCAGGGCAGAAGACCCTTGGAGTAGACGGGATATCCAGGCCCTGAGGCACAGCCGGATGGTGAGATGTGGTCAGACAGGCTCCTGTCTCTACCCTTTGGCCCATTTGCCCTTCTCTCTTGCCGTAGTGTCTATGAGTCACAGAGCCAGTGAGAAATGGAAGTGGGAATGCAGACCCATGCACTTCCCAAGGCTGCCACTCACCCAGCAGCCCATATCAGAACTGAGGAGGCAGGCATGCTCACCCTGGACTCACACCAGAACTGAGGTTGGCAACATGATCAACTCATCATCCATAACACTATTAAAAAGGTAGAGATGAGCTCCCAGACTGAAGAGATATGCTCACTCTGAGGTCCACACTGAACCTAGGGAAATGGACACATGATTACCCTAAAGGCCCCACACCTGTACTGAGGAGGCAAGTGACTGAGGACGTCTCAAATGTTATTCCCCCTGTGGCACCCTGGTGCTCGAGGGCAGTGTCTGGCCTCGGGATATTAATATCCCACAGGATAACATGTTTTGGGTAAAGCCCCATCAGATGCACAGACCGTGGACCAGGAGTCAGGGCTCCTTGGAAATGTTCCACCCCAGACTTACCCAAGCAGACTCTCCATTACCAACAAGACCCCAGAGACACAAAGTTTCAGAAGCATTGTAGGACCCTATCTGTCCTGAGAGAGTAATGCAAGGAGGGAGAAGAATGCACATTTCCTGTGTCTCATGGAGAGTCTAGTAAAGGCTAACTGATTGCCTCACGTCTCACATGTGGCCCAGAACCCTAGTGCCTCACTCCTGTCCCATCATCTCCTTCCTTCTACCTCAGCCTATTCAAGGTATCTCAGGCTATGGATGGTGAGGTGCCATCCAGGCACATTCTAGGAATGGAGACCCCAAACCACAGTCTCTTTTCTTCTAAATTTGGAAAATAAAATGCTTTAAGAAAAATAGATACGAGGTTGGAGAGATAGCTCAGAGGTTAGGAATGCTGGCTGCTCTTTCCTGAGGTCCTGAGTTCAATTCCCAGCAACAGATGTTCACAACCATCTGTGATGAGATCTGGTGCCCTCATCTAGGGTGTAGGCACAATACTGTATACATAATAAATAAACAAACCTTTTTCTAAAAGAAAGAAAAATAGATACAAAGACATCATCCTTTAGAGCAGTCTCTTCAGGGCTGCCTAAGGAGTTTTTTTACTAGTTGGGACACTGGAGGATTGACAGAGGGAAACTATGTAGATGCTATGATGCTAGGATGATCCTCCGACCCACTGTGGCAAAGGGAGTTGGCCTTCCTATCACAAACAGATTGACTGTTATAGAGATTTCTCCCTACACTTTGTATTGTGGGTAGCAGCCTTCACTGATGTCTGCTGAACTATAATTCAAGTATTCTCGAAAGCAAAAGGAAAAGATGAAATCCCCAATTCAATTCAGGCAGTTTCGAGAGAGTAGTGGCCTCTGGATCCTAAGGCGTAAAGGAGCCTGCCTCTGTGTGAAAGGTAAAAGGCTCACAACAGGAAAAGACTTTATCACAAAGACAGAAGTAGAGGAAGAGTGCCGAAAACCCACAAAGGAAGTGAAAAGATTCTGGAAAAGAGTAGAAACAGCAAGTTTCCAAAAGGTTTAAATTTAAATACACACACACACACACACACACACACACACACACACACACACACACTAACATTTTTAATCAATGAGTGAGAAGAAATAGAAAAGATCAAATACTTGGCAGAATGTGAAAAATGACCGTCCTACAGCACTGCTATTCTACTCTCTTCAACCGGTGAGACTTTGAAAGCTTAAGTCACAGCTCTATTAGAAAATAATGAAGGCCGGGCAGTGGTAACGCACGCCTTCAATCCCAGCACTCAGGAGGCAAAGCCAGGTGGAGCTCTGTGAGTTCAAGGCCAACCTGGGCTACAGAGTGAGATCCAGGAAAGGTGCAAAACTACACAGAGAAACCCTGTCTCGAAAAGCCAAAAAAAAAAAAGGAGAGAGAAAAGAAAATAATGAAACTGCTAGGATCACCTCACTCCCACCCTGCCCCCACCCCCACCCTCAGCGACAATGCCCCGGGATCCTGAAACAAGTGAAAACCACACTGCCTCTGGTGGTTCTTAACCTACTAGGTTTTCTCACATTAAGAAAACACCATTTCCTACCTCAGGTGGCTAAATGTCCAAAGATACCATGTGATTTCATCAAATATGATAGTCATTTCTTACGCCAATAGCAAAAACAATTTAGGGAGTTCAATACCAGAAACTGAACATGAACTTGATCCTCCTGTGGCAATGATGAAGATCTGTACAAGTGACACAGGATGTCTTCAGGGGTGAGCGCTGCTGCCCTCTGTGTTTTCACTGGGAAATTCACGCTCTCTCCCAGTTCAGCTTAGCAAAACTGTCGTGGAACTATCAAGAACTATCCTAGCATGTAAGTATTGCTAGGAAGTCAGGATGCTTCCACACTCCCTGCCATGGCATAAAACCTGAGTCAGAAACGGCAGTGCTGAAGCCCAGGGAGAGGCTTCTGGGTAGAACAGACAGTGCTCAGTATGAGCTGAGTGGTGACTCTCCGGGTTCCAGTTCAAGGATAAGATAAGCCAAAGAGCCAGAGGTTTCAATCCACACAAAAGATAAAGGAGAAAGTTGGCGTAGGCACGCCCCATGCACGGGAGAAGCAGGTTACAGGTTGAAAGGACAGTGAAGGAGCAGGCTGGCAGCAGACATGGACATGGCACTGAGGTGTGAAAAAGAAAAGGATCTGTGAGAAATAACCAAAACAGTAACCGTGTGTCACCTGAATAGAAAGATTTATTTTACCTTTTTCTATTTTTCACATTGATTGTAGTATTCTAACTGAAAAATATACACATGGCCTGGCGGTGTCTCTCAGTTGCTAGCATGCTCGCCTAGCGAGAAAAAGCCTTAGGTGTGTTCCTCAGCACTGCATAAACCGGGCCTAGTGCCACATACCTGCAATCACAGCACTTGGGAGGAAGCGGCAGAAAAGGGCCTCAGGAGTTCAAGGTCATCCTTAGCTACATAGAAAGTTCGAGGCCAGCTCGGGTTACATGAGACTCTTTTGTTTTGTTTTGTTTTTAACTTTGTAAGTAATTCCCACAACTAAAACAATTATCTTACATAATACGTTCTGAGGATTCATAGACCTCTAGACAAACTTGTCCAGCCACATTGATCAACCCATTCATTACAGTCAACAAACACAACTGAACACAAAATACACACAGATAGGAAAGTACAACATTGGGTAAAATAAGCAGGGCCCCTGGTCTCATGAATGTAAAGTCTAATATCCCAAAACAGTCTTGGAAGTCATGCTGGAATGTGGTGAAGAACCACAGACACCATTTTAGAGAAGGCTCATTTGTGTGGTCTACGCTCTTAAGCTCAAGGAAGCTCTCATGCTCAGGAAGGAACCAGGTAGTCCCACTGCTGGGCTCCCAACTTAGAGACCCTGTCGGACACCAAGGGAACAAAAGGCCGAGGAAATGCATGCTGGTCCACAGAGGCACACCCCTCATCAAGAGCTACCTGTATCCCACAGAAAAGAGAAATGAGAGGCTGTGCCAGCAATTCCACTAGAAAACTAAACACAAAATGGATGTACTGACGACGTATGGCCATCCCCAGGGCAGGCAAAACCCGCACTGAAGTCAGGAAAGGAGGCCTGCTGAGACTAAGCCGTCAATCGTACAAATGAGGAGCATCTTTCCTCTATTCGTTCACTGCACAAATCCTTACAGCGACTACTATGCAGACGGCAGCACTAGAGGACAACAGAGATGCTGTCCAGGCCCCACTGTCCCCGGTTACCCCCTCTAACCTAACTGCCATAGGACCCTGTAACAGCTCTGCTGGGAAGCAGCACAAGGTGCGTCCAGCACACCAGAAGAGGACAGGCCAGGTTAAAGCTAATATGAAGTCATCAAAGCCTTGATTCAGACCCTATAGGCTGTGAGAGACAAGAGGGAGCTTATGTCCAGGTCAAGGATGAAAAGAGCCAAAGAAGGAAGGCCCAGGTGAGGAGCCATGCTGCTGGCACAGTCAGTGAGATGAACCAGTCTGCAGCTGCCTTGGGCATCTGGACTGTCTGTGTGCAGTCATCTGGCACAGAAGTACCTTCCCAGGTAAACAAGCCGCTTCCATGACGGGATTAATACAACCCTCTCCCACCTCCAGCTCATCTTACTCCCTTCCTGACAAGAACCCTCCTGGCTTGGCCAAAGGGCGTCTCCTCCCACACAGGGGAGCTTGGTTTGTTTGTGTGGTGATTTGGTTCTTGTTTTGTTTGTGCTGTACCCATGGGGACCCGGAGTGGAACTGGATACGGGTTCATTTGTGTGAAACGTGCCATCATTTTGGCCTAGGCTGGTGGGTCAGGGCTTCTTGAGAAAACAAAACCCTAAGCAGAGGCCTTATGAATGAAGAGGGTCTCGCTGAGCAGGTACAATGTCACTGGGAAAGGAACCAGGGTGGACAGACCAGGATACCACTGGATATTTGAATACACAACCTTAGATTCCATGTCCACCTAGCAATCTTCTAAATATAATTCAGCTCCCACAGGGAAAGAATGTACTGGTTGAGTTGACATAAACAGCCCACAGATTTGCAGTAGTGGTTCTCATTATGACCTAAAAAAAAACAAATGTCCTGACTTTGAGACTGTCTTTTTCACAAATTAGCATGAGGACCTACTGAGTGGAGAAAACCATTCCTTAGTCACCCTGTCCCTCAGCAAAATTATCTGCCCCAGAGTGTAACCCAAATCCCACACAGCAGGCACTGTGTCTTCCATGCTTCAACATCCTAAAGACTCAATACTGAACCCTTAAAGAAACTTGCATTGTTAGGAATGTATTTGGCTTATAAAGAAGTAGAAAGTTGAAGCTAACCATCTATTTTAAAAGATATAAGGGGAAGCCACCTATTAAAAAGATGTAAGGGAACAAGCATTGATTGCTGCAACCCACAACTAACAGGAAATGAGAGACTGAACAAAGACTTTAGGAAAACCAACACCACACAGCAGGGGTGGTCAGCCTTCCTAAAGCTGTGGCCCAAACCAACACCACACAGCAGGGGTGGCCAGCCTTCCTAAAGCTGTGACCCAAACCAATACCACACAGCAGGGGTGGTCAGCCTTCCTAAAGCTGTGACCCAAACCAACACCACACAGCAGGGGTTCTCAGCCTTCCTAAAGCTGTGACCCAAACCAACACCACACAGCAGTGATTCTCAGCCTTCCTAAAGCTGTGGCCCAAACCAACACAGGCGTTCTCAGCCTTCCTAAAGCTGTGGCCCTTCAATATAGTTCTTCATGTGGTGGTAACTCCCAACCACAAAATTATTCCATTGCTACTTCATAACTGTAATTTTGCTACTGTTATGAATCATAATGTAAATATCTGTGTTTCTGATGGTCTTAGGGGGCCCTATGAAAGGGCTGTTCAATCCCCCAAGGGGGTCTTGGCTCACAGGATGAGAGCCACTGACATACAACAAACACAAGAAATCAAAGGCTGATCCTTTTCCTAAAGTATGAATTCAGAAAGTCTCATGTGGGGCACACAAGAGGCTTGCTGCACTCCCCAGAGTGTTGGACTCTACATGAAAGACTTAAGACTATGTATTCAAATAACCTTGGCTGCCCTGTAAGACCAACCCTCAAAGTTCTCCAGTACTCGACCTTTACAACAGCTATGACAGATAATAATAGAAAGAATCCATAAAACCTAATAAAAAATACCTACATATATATACTGATAAGAAAAGACCCTAAGATGCTACCTGTGGCAGCCTATATCTATTGTGGTGATATTGTGCCCCCCAATATATTGTGTATCCTAATAAACTTATCTGGGGTCAGAGAACAGAACAGCCACTAGATAGACATAGGGGCCAGAAAATGGTGGCACTCACATCTTTAATCCTAGCATTCCAAAGACAGAGATCCATTGGGACCTCTGTGAGTTCAAGGCCACACTGGAAACAGCCAGGCATGATGACACACACCTTTAATCCCAGGAAGTGATGGCAGGAAGCAAAAAGGTTTATAAGGCGTGAAGACCAGGAACTAGAGCATGCTTAAGCTTAAGGCTTCTGAGCAGCAGTTCAGCTGAGATCCACTCGAATGAGGTCACAGAGGCTTCCAGTCTGAGGAAACAGGATCAGCTGAGAAACTGGTGAGGTGAGGTTAGCTGTGGCTTGTTCTGCTGCTTTGATCTCCCAGCATTCACCCCAATAACTGACACTGGGTTTGTTTTTATTAATAAGACCTTTTAAGATTCATATTACAATCTATAATTGAAGACTAGGAGGATCACAAGTTCAGGACTTCCTGGGCTACTGAGTGAGTTCATGGCCAGCCTGGGCTATATATACAACCAAGACCTTGTATCAGAAAGAAAAAAAAAAAAAAAAAAAAAAGCTAGTCTAAAATTTTCAGGAAAAAAAAAAAACCACAAATATCCAAGAATATAATGAAAAGCTAGGTGTGTGGTACATGCCTATAATTCCAACACTCAAATTTAGAGGCAGGATGGTCAGGAGTTCAAGGTTAGCCAGGGTTACATGAGAACTTACCTCAAAAAAAAAAAAAAATCAAATAAAGAATATAATGAAAACTGTTTGACCTCCATAGAAAAGCAAATTCAAGTAAGATGGCAGATCAGCAAGGATTTTTAATGATTCCCAAATGTTGGGGGATATTTGTGCACTGTGTGAAAATGTATTGCTGTGATTGGTATAATAAAAAGCAGAACAGCCAATAGCTAGGAAGAGGTTAGGAGGGACTACTGGCGATAGAAAGGACTCAGAGAAGAAGAAAGCCAGAGACTCGAGAAGACACAGGGGAAGCAGGATGGGCAGTACATGATAGAAAATAGATTAATAGAAATGGGTTAATTTAAGTTATAAGAGCTAGTTAAAAACAAGCCTAAGCTAAGGCCAAGCTTTCATAATGAACAAGTCTCCATGTCATTATTTGGGGGCTGGCTGGTAGAACAGAGAAAGTCTCATTACACCCAAAGTCATCCAGGATTTGTTGGAAGGGGTGTTCTCATACACCTCTAGTGCATGAGAAATGATGTCACTCTAGTTATAACTCCAATGTAGTTGAAATGATGACAACTTTAAAAGAGAACCTTGGGGCTGGGAAGATGCCTTAGCCAGTAGAGTGCTTTCCACACAAGCATGAGGAGCTGAGTTTGATCCTTAGATGCATGTAAAAAAAAAAAAAAAAGCCAAGCATGGTGGCATGGAGCTGTAATCCCAACAGCGGAGAGGAAGAAACAGGAAGATGACTGAGTTCACTGGTCAGCAGTCTGGCCCAATCAGCATGCTCCAGGCCAAAGAGAAGCTATGTCTCAAAAAAACAGCAATGGAGCCTAAAGAACCATGCTCAAGGATGACCTCTGGTCTCAACACACATGCACACATATGCACACTGCATCTGTACACATGAACACACACACTAAATAAATGAATTTAAAAGATACACAGGAAAGAGAATTAACCTGTGTTATCATGACAGACCCACTTAAATGGAAGCTAATTATTTAAATACTTATTTACCAGTTGGTTAACAAAAATATTTGTGCCTAATACACCTAAGATTTTGTAGAGAATCCCAAGATGAGTGAGGCATAACCCTTACTTCAAACTATTAGTGTGGGTGTTCTATTTTGTGCAGGTCTATGGAAGAGTTAGGGTCACTCCAGGGTGAATTTTGGCCCAGTCAGTAGAGCATGATTAATCTCAGGGTCGTGGGTTCATGCCCCACATTGGGTGCCAAATGTAGTCGGAAGGTTTTCTCCAATCCTGCCAGACCCCACAGTCCTGCAGCTGCTTATAAAATAATCATTCAGAGGCCCTATATTATTTACAAACTGTATGGTCTATGGCAGGCCTCTTGCTAGCTAGCTCTTATATCTTAAATCAACCTGTTCTATTATTCTATATTTTGCCACATGTTCCATGGCTTTACCTGCATCCCATTACATGTTGCTCCTTGGGCAGCTGGCTTGCGTCTGCCCAGACTCTGCTTTTCTCTTTCCTGTCTCTCTCCTTTCCCATCTCCCTCGAAGCTGCCCTGCCATAGGCCAAAGCAGTTAATTATTTATTAACCAATGGGAACAACATATATTCACAGCATACAGAAAGACATGCCCCAGCAGCAGAGCAGCAAGGGAGCCAGCTTCTGGTGAACTCACTGCCCATTGCTTCACAAAAGGCCTTTTTTATTACACAATTTACACCTTAGCAAGTCAATTTCTATGAACCAAAACCTTTTATCTGGAGTCTTGAAGGAACCAAATGCCTGAGCAATTCTCAGTCACAAGAACTCTTGGTTTTCCAAGTCCCCTTTTAATAAGGCCTTGAACCCTTCAGGAAGGACTCAGCTAAGGTTCAAACACTTCAAACAAAAGGTATCAGTAACAAAAGGTAACATCACACAAGGCAGTTCAAAGCCTAGGTGCTAACAATCTGGAATCCAAGCCAGATGCAATGCTCTGTGGGATCTCCTGTTACACATTAGAATTGTAAACAACCCACATTTGTAGCTAGGTGAAGTGTTGATGCTGTTGCTACTGTGACAGAACACCTGACACATGTTACCTAAGGAGGAAAGATTTATTTTTATTTTTATGGTTCCACTAGGGTGAGGGAGTCAAGGCAGCAGGAGTGTGAGACAGCTGGTCATGTGGCATCCGCACTCAGAAAGCAGACAGGGATGAATGCTTCCGCTCAGCCTGCTTTCTCCTTGTTCTGTAGTTTGGGACCTGTAGGGTGGTCCCATTCAGAGTCACTCTTCCCAGTAAATTAACCCAAGCTAGAAACCCCTCACAAACACGTCATAGGTGATTTTAGGTCCTGTCAAGTTGACGAGAGAAACCATCACAGTCAGGTTGTTCTGAGAACTGAGTTTCTTATATACTGGTCTCTGCTGACTAATTTTGTCTACTAAACAAAAGCTAGAGCCATCAGAGAAGAAGAAACCTCAACTAAGAAAATGCCTCCATAATATCAAGCTGTAGGCAAGCCTTTAGGGTGTTTTCTTAATTAGTGATTGATGTGGGAGGGCTCAGCCCATTGTGGGTGGTACCATCCCTGGGCTGGTGGTCCTGGCTTCTATAAGAAAGCAGTCTGAGCAAGCCATGAAGAGCAAGTTAGTAAGCAGCATCCCTCCATGACCTCTGCATCAATTCCTCCCTGTAGGTTCCTGCCCTGCGTGAGTTCCTGTCCTGACTTCCTTCAGTGATGAACAGTGATGTGGAAACATAGGCCAAATTAACCCTTTTCTATCCAGTTTGCTTTTGTTTGCAGTGTTTCACCACAGCAATAATAACCCTAATTCATGGCTCTATAAAACACTGCCCGAGATGGCACAGAACACAGGAAAGTCTCAGCTGTAATGTTCTCTTCTTGCAGTAATTGCTTTTTAGTAATGATAAAATATCATGATCAAGGCAACTTAGAGAAGGAAGGGTTTATTTGGATTTATGGTTCCATAGGGCTAATCTATAATGGTGAGGGAGGCATGGCAACAGGTGTGCAGAGTAGAAAACTGAGAGATCACATCTCAACCTCACAGAGGAAGCAGCAAGAGTGAACTGGAAGTAAAGCAAGGCTATATAAACTTTCAAAGCCCACTACCAGTGACACACTTCCTCTAGCAAGACTTGTGTTCTAAAAGTTCCATAACCTCCCCAAGCAGCGCCAGCAACAGAGGAACAAGTGTTCACGTTCATGAGTCTATAGGAGACATTTCTCATTCAAATCATCACAAATTCCTGAATTGCACACTTTTCTGTAAACCCCTAAAGAACACAGAGAAGGCTTTCTGTATCCGGTTTCCCCATTATTGGGTACTCATTACCCATCAGGCGGTATTGTTACAGTGTTGGCCATCATGTGTCAGTATCATTGCATTGTGGACCCCCCAATGCATGGCCTGAATTTCTCTTTAAGTCCCAGAACACTCAGAATAAGACTTGCTTAAAGAGCCACTCACTTGGATGGAAAATGTTTCATACCTGCAATTCATAATTTTGTAACTACTTTTCTCTGTTCAAATTATGAGTTCAAATAATTTCCTGATGAGAATGACAAGTCTGAGGCCAGTCTAACTACTTAGTGAGTCTGAGGCCATCCAGATATACAGTGAGACTGTCTCAAAATAATAATAATAATAATAATAATAATAATAATACCATTCTATGAAATCTGGAAGTAAGAAAATTCTCCAAAATGTAAAATAAAAGAATCCTAATACAACCTAACTGCTAGCCCTCAACCATAAAATGAATGGGAAACTAAGCTCATAGGAAAGCAATGGTCAGACTTGAAGACCAACTCTTGAGTAGGAAGACTTTGGCCAATGAACGCTGAGGGAAGCTAACTCATCACAGAAAACCACAAAGAGGAAAGAGAGAAGACAGGTGTCTTTACTCTTCTACAGACAGACATCATCACAGCTTAGAACAGAGAGGAAAGAGACACAAAAGCTGAAAAGATGGAGACACCAGGGCTGGTTGCTGCTCTAGATGTGAGGCTAAAAACTGTTTCCAGGATGGCAAGATGACGGGTCCTCATGGCCACTGTTCAGTGTTTAAGTTTTGTGTCTGACCTGGTATTACTTCCCTTTTCCATCACAAAATGGGAGGGATGAATGTGGTGTACAGATGTGGTCCAAAGCCAACCATTTAAAGAAGATGGATTGAGAGCAGAGAGGGACAGCACAGCTGGCTGTCCGGGGAGCTGAACCTTCTGAAGGTATGAGAACCATCACTGCTGGGGCTCGAAGCACAGGAAAATGTTCTTGTTATTACACATACACACATCTGCAGGTACACACTCTTGCGTGCCACAGCATACATATGGACAACATGTAGGAGTTCTCTCTCCTTCTGCCATGTGAGTCTCGGGATCAGACTGTTCAGTAATCAGGTTGTCAGGCTTGGATGCATCATCTTTACCACTGAGCCAGGTACCTCTACAGCCCCACTGATTTCTCATGTTATCACTCTTCCCTGAATGGTACTAATAATGTCCACAGTGATTCTAGGGTTGTCTTCCGCCATCTTAACAGAGGATTCAATATGCACATCCACTTCCTAGATCCTTTTTCCTGCTCGGGTCCCCTCAGCCGTGAGATAATTTTACTCACACCTTACTGAACACCGCTGGGCTAAAGGCTTTAAGCTCGTGAATAAACACAAGAGAAGCTCCATCAACATTCCGAGGATGAGGAATCTCAAGCACTCATACCACAATTAATGAGAGGCAAAGCCCAGGTCTCAGACCTGTGCTGACTAATGTGAGATGCCAGTCATGCAAAGCCACACTCACCTGCCCCATCGGGTGTGATGGTGCCCAGCTTCACGGCCAGAGGATAGCCCATGTCTCTATAATGCTCCAGTGCATGGCCATTGCCCCCTGAGCTGTCAAAAAACCACTTCCCACACAGAACAGAGCCGTCAGTCAGATTCAGCCAGAGGTTCTCCCGCAGGTCGCACCGGGCACACTTCCAGCCGCTAGAAAGGCACCAGAGAACAGTCAGAACAGCTAACACATCAGAAACACACTGATGTGTGAAAAACAAACAGCATCTCCTACAGGCAGCCCTTCCCCGGGTTCTCACCCCAGGACAGTGCTGCTCCCCATCCAGAGCACAGGACCATCCATCCAGTGCCCCGCCTGCCTCCCAGACTGAGCCAGAGACTATCAGCACCTCTGAAATGGCTCTTTAGAAAAGCGGCACATGATATGAAGGGCAAGAAAGAGGTCATGTCCTCCAAACTCCCACTTCCAGGGCAGTGGCTCCTAAGCAGAGTGCAAACGTGGAGGATCCCATGTGGACGACATTTCCAAAATACTACTCATACACAGTAAAACTGATGTGGATTGAAACTATGCTATAATCCAACTTGGGCATGTCCCAGGAAGACCTGTACATTAAAGGCACGATCCTCAGTGTGGCATTATGAAGCCAGCATAGTTTGCAAGTGGACATAATGTACCTGTAGAACAGTTGTCTCAACATTTACATTTGGGGCTGGAGATCGTTGGTACAGTCGGCTTTGGTTAAAGGGGCTTCTCTTTGCAGTGGGCAGCGGGGACTACAGAGACTAATAACTGGTCAACATGCTGAAAACAAGAGGCTTTTGAATGCTCAGCCATACATGGGACTTCTACATCACCTCCTCTAGGGCTCAGAATACTGCAGAAAGAATATGAGAGATGGAGTGTTGTGGAACACTGTCTTCTGGGCACAGCCACTGCACTCTTGAATTCATTGTGGTTGTGTCTACAAGATTGAGCCCATTCTGTCACGGAGTACGAAGACGCTCATGTGTTTACCTACATGTATGTAAGTGCACTGTGTATGTGCTGGTACCAGTGGAGGCCCAAGAAGGCACAAGATCCCCTAGAACTGGAGCTAGATGGTTTTAAGCTTCCATGTAGGTGCCGGGAACCAAACCCAGGTCCTCTGCAAGAGCAGCAAGTGCTCTTAACTGCTGAGCCACCTCTCCAGCACCCATTGGGAAATACTTTCAAAGGGACCATTAGAACTCAGGACCCCCCTCCTCTCTCCTTTCACTCCACCATGAGCTACACAGCCTACGGCACCGCAGATACCCTACCTGATACACTGTATCACCACTGACTAAAAGCAATGGCCAACAAGCCATGAGTGATGCTGCCAACCATGAGCCAAGACCAACTTCCCTCCATTAATGGCTGATCTAGCTCAAGAGTTTGCTATAAAAGATGACTGACGTACCCTACTACACTACAATTCTAAATTAAGAAAATAAGTCACCCAAACTGAACACTAAATGCCAGTTACAGGTCAAATGGCTAGCAGAAAGTCCTATCATCTAATTCTAGAAAATTCTACAGAGGGAAAAAAATGAGGTCCAGCGGTGATGTGCCTTCTGCAAAACTACTTTCTTAAAACAGACAGCAGTGTGGTCACGGGTCAATGAAACTGGACATATTCCTAAGCACCATCTGTTCTTTCCCTCTGAGATCTGCCTTCAGAGATACTACTGAATCCCATTGAGCACTCTGGCCTGCTGGAGACAGCCCAACATTGTTTCAAGTCAGACTCCTGAGAATGAACTCAGACACATAGATCTGGATGTGTGGGAGCTGAACCCAGCAGAATGGGGACAAGTAAGAAAAGGCAGAAGCCAGCACAAGATGTCACCAAGTGACCATAACCACTCCGGGGCCTGAGCTCAGGCCTGATGAGGAACTGCAGGGGATAAGTGTCCCCAAGCGGGAGGGGGCCAAGTGTTGATCCATCCACTCCACTGCCAGGGTGAGGTCCCAGAGAACAACAGCTTCAACTGGCATGTCTGACCATGCCACGCACTGTGCAGCTGGTGCTGCCAAGTGCAACGTCCCTGCGCAGAGCTGCAAATGTGTGCAAACACCAGCTTTGCTGCAGGGCAGGACCTGGGCTTGGGTTTAGGGCCGAGAGCACTCAGCACCGCTGTAAAGGACTAGGCACATTCAGGAAGAGGTTTTTATCTTTGATGGGTTTTTTTTCTTTCTTTCTTTCTTTCTTTTGTAAAACAATTTTTAAAGTTAGCATGCAAAATGGTGGGGTCTCATTATGACATTCCATGCACGTGGATCATTATAGTTTTTTCTAATAAGTCTTCCTCCACAGCCCCCCCCAGTCATGCCCACACTTCTCCTCTCTGCTTTCGTATCCTGTTCTATTGTCCCCTTTTACTCCATCACTTCAGATCTCTTCCTGCCATCATGACCCCCTTTCAAGTTTCATGATCTGTACATACACAAATGTGCAAATGTGTAAATGTGTGTAAACACTTAAATAAATTTAAATCTAAATATGTATATGAGAGAAAACAAATTTTGTCTTTCAGAGTCTGACTTATTTCTATGAACAATTTCCAGTTTTTATTGGATTTGTAATAAAAGGCATCTGCTAAGAAAATATAAAAATGCTAATTCAGAGAAAAGGTAGAAAATCAGATGTTGCTTTGACCAATGGGGGGGGGGTTAAAGTTCCATTTTTCTAGCAGACTCTCACCTGGGAGGAATCCGGACCCCGTTGTCCAGCTGGGCCAGATTGCTAGCATACTTTGATACTGGCAGTTCATTCTCCCACGAGTCTGAATCCTGCTTCCTATAAGGCGACTTTGAGCTCAGCACTGCATCACATGCAATTGTTACCTAGGAGGCAAAGCCAGGGAGAACAGTGAAAACCCAGCTTCCAGACGTGAACACAGAAGCTTAGGAAGAAATGCAGCAGCCTCGCTGTGGGAATTCAGTTACACCACGGTGAGGTCCATTCCCCTCCATCTGCCTAGACTGGACCCTGGCATGGGGCTTGGGTACTGATGTTGACAAGAAAACATGGAAGCAAATTCCAGTCATCAGCTCCAGCCTAGCATTCACACGGAATAATCCCTACCACTTAGCAAGTGGGGTGAAAAGGGTGAGGGAGCAAGCCAGGAACAGGAGTGCCCAGAATCTGCCCGAGGACTGTGTTTCCTCCTAATGTACTAAGATATCCAATATCCTCGACTCACATGGCATGGGGTCAAGGGCACTTGAGTGGAATGCACACAGCACAGCTCCACTTCTTAGTCTAATGCAGATATGAGGTTGGCAGAGGACATTCCTGGGTATCCCTGGGCTAGATGTGATGCCCTGCTTGGTACCCTCTGCTCTCTCTCAACACACCTGCCTAATGCTGCAAGCTATTCTCTAGCTCCTATAAAAGTTAAATTCTGCTGGAAAGTAACAGTACAGCCACTTTGAAAGCAGACCAGTCATCCTCCAAATGATCAAACTGTCGCTGCAGGAACAAGCAGATCTACAGCTAGAGGTATATCCGAGAGATGTTGAAAACATGCCGTTACAAGAGGACGGATTAAAAGACAGCTGTAATAGCATGTTAGCTACACAACAAAAGAAGCCCAGATGCCTGTCAATAAGGAATGAAAAGCCAAATGTAGATCTTCATACAATGGAAATTTACTTGGCACCAGCACATACACAATGCACCTACATACAAGTAATAAAAAGAAACAGGATTCCAACATATGATGCACTGTGAATAAATCTGGAAAATGTATGCTAAGTGAAAAGAGCCAATCACATTCTTTGGGGCCTGAGAAAGCTTAGTAGCATGAGTGGATAGTTAGACCTTTCAAAGTGGACACCTATTCATCTCATCATGTACACAACCTCAGTGAGCGATCCCGTCAACAACCATCACAATGCATCTCACAACCTGCAGTGAGCAATCCCGTCAACAACCATCACAATGCATCTCCCGCCACCTGGCAGAGTCCATGCCTGGACCGGAAGTCCTGCAACCCATGTCCTCAGTGCAGTTTCCCATCGCCAGCAGGAGCTTGTTTTCCCAGCTGCCTGGCATGCGCCATCCTTCTATGCACTTTCTCCACACGCCACACACACATTATTGACAGGGGTTTTGACTCACAAGAGTCAGATAAAAATCTTTTTTTCTTTGAATATCTTTTCAGAAGACATCCAACAAATTTTCCTCAGGCCCCTGGGCTGCCATAACACACGGGCCTAGTGTCTTCAGAAATCATCCTTTTCATGGGACCTCAGCCAAGGTCAGGCTGATGCTCCTGTAACTACACTGAGTTTCTTCCCCTGGAGTTGATGCTGGACTGAAATGAGGAGACCTGGACTCCACCTCAAATCTCAGAGGCCTCAAATCCCTGGAACTGGCTCAAACTGGCTCCTGAGAATTGACTGTTAATTTTTAAAAATTCAGCATCCCTATATTTGTCACAATGCTATTCACAATAGTCAAGGAAAGAGAAAAAACTGGGTGCCTATCAACTGATGACTGGGGGAGAAAACAATGCTAGCCTACAATGGAATGCTGTATCTCCATGACAGTGAACTTGCAACAACACAGATACAACTGAAGATCATTACGTTGATTAAAATCAATCAACCGGGCACAGAAAGACAGTATCACATGCTCTCTCATGTGGAACATTACAAAGCTAATCCCACTAAGTTTAGCAGTCTGGTGGTTACCTGGAGCTAGAGACAGGACTGAGCCAGGAGATGAAGGTTGGTTACTGAGTATGAGGTTGGCTAGATAAGGGGATTCGGGATACTCATACACAGCGCAGACTTCACACATAACAAAGGACTCTGAATGTTTTCATCATAAAGATGCTAAGTGTTTGGGAGGACAGATGTGAATCCCAGCACACAACCCAGGAGTCATGAGCACTCTGAGATGCAACACAGCCTAGGCTATCCAGCGAGGCCCTCCCTGTCTCAGAGCAAAACAAAACAAAAGCCCACTTCGCAGTATAATCCGCACTCTGCCCGTGAGCTACACCCCAGCCCTAAGATTAGGTTTTAAATATATCAAGTAATTTGAAAAAGGAAAAAAATTAAGAAATTTTGCTAAATGACTTAATTACCCTTGAGAAGGCCACATATTCAAACTCGGATCCTTCCTCGTTGCTTTACTGTAACTTTCAGTCACCTGTGCTCCCGATGGTTTTACTTCTGTGTTAGCTGGATGTGGCAACTTCCAGACAGTAGTCTTTCTTGCCAATACATCCAGGGATACCTCACTGTTGGCCTGGGATCAGCTACGGTGGGGGTCTACGGTAGCGATCACCACTCAGAGCTGTTGAGCAAGACAAGCACATCACTGCCAGGTTCCAGGCTCTGGGGTACCCGCTATGAGCCCCTCCACTCAGAGGTGGTCTGCTCTCCGGTAGGACTTACAGGGTAATTCAAAGTGTTCTGTGGTAACACACCCAAGAGACGCTGAACACTTTTTTTAGACAAAGCATTTTCTTTTTAATTAAAAGTTCAAAGGAAAATCCTCAAACGCTAAGATCCTAGCAGCAAATGCATGGAACGAAGGTGAACTAACTAGTCTTTGGTGCGGCTGAGGCCTGTGGCTAGCATCAGAGAGGCTAACCCAGGCTTCCCTCTCAACTGGCCCACCTTCAGAGTTCTCTTGTTTTCCATTTTTTAAAGCATTTCTTAAAAAGACACTTTACTCAAATTTTCATTTTAAAGTGTTTTCAAAGATTGTTATTAAGGATTTTATATATCTTGCCAGTTCAGAATTTCTAGGGCATGTTCTTACACCTTTCAACTTACACTCTGAATAAAGGAATGTTTTAACAGTAGTGCATGGGGGTGGTTCTTCATTTGTTTTTGAGTTTTTTTTTGGGGGGGGTTGGTTTGGTTTGGTTTGGTGGTTTTTTTTTGTTTGGTTGGTTTGGTTTGGTTTTGGGTTTGGTTGTTTGTCTGAGACAGGATCTTACTCCGTAGCAGTGAATTCCTAGCAATCCTCCTGCTTCAGCTTCCCCAGTGCGGGATTACAAGCATGATTCACTGGGCCTGGTTTGGAGCTTTTTCTTAATATTTACATTTTTCACTTAAAAACCTTCAAGTAAAAAAGTGAAAGAATGAAAAATTTTCATGACATTTATTCACAATATGCTCTTTACTTCCTTCCCCATAGCAAAACCAGAGTTTTATTGAACTGGAGCATAAGAACTCTCAGCACTGGGGCTGGAGAGATGGCTCAGGGTTAAGGTTCAATACCCAGCACCCAGAAGGTAGCTCACAACTGTCTGTAACTCCAGTTCCAGGGGATCTGATACCGTTAGATAGACACACAGGCAAAACCCCAATATGCATAAAATAAAAATAAAAGAACTCTCAGCATTACAGACACAAGTGTTGTACCCTTCAGGTTAAAACCGTTTTATCCACTAACGTATTTTATTCCTGGTAACAGCCATGAGTCAGCATGGGAAATCCGAGAAAGCGACAGTCATTCATTTCCACAAGCCTCCCTGAACACCTCATGTGAAAAAGGATGCCTTACATTTAGTAAGTGGGAGGGCTGCGGCAGCTAGATGCACGACGCTCTTAATTCTGTGGTCTTAAATTTAGCTATATGACAGATCAGAAGAAAATAGGTTACGTTAGAGACTTTGTCCCTCTGAACATGGAAACTCTAAGCGCAAACATCCCCTTTTGGCAGAAGCAACTGAGCAGATGATTCTCGCTGGTCAGGGTCTGTCGAAGGTTCTGGGACCCACGGGCCTGGCTTTGGTTCTGGTGGAGTTTGAAGAGGGGAAAATGAAGTGGCATGTTTAAAGGTAACCCACCTTGTCCCATTGCTATCTGGGGCCAGGCTACAGGAAACAGGTATCCGGGCACACAGTGAAGAAGGGGGGGAGGGTGCTGGAAGCCACACAGGAAGCAAGGGAGGAGAAGCAAGGACATCTTGGGTCACAGAAGCCCTGTGACCTCTCTGAGGATTCCAGAATCAAATAGAACAGGCAGCTTGCCCATCCTGCCACCAACCCAGCACCCAGTTCCTCCAGGAAAAGCAAGACCCTTCCATGAAACTGACTCTGAGAAAAGAAAACAAGAAAAAGGAAGGCTGGGGAGGGGCTGACTACCAAAACTATGAGAGAGCCATCTTGGTTCCCGGAGGGGCGAAGCTGGGGTGAGCGTGTCTTCCCCGGGATCTCCAGGCCAGGATGCGAGAGCAGCTGGTTCTTTCCACAACTGTGCTGCTGCTGTTCCAGCAGGCAAACTCTGTGCATCTGTGCATCTGTGACAATCCCAGCAACAGACGGGCCAAGGCATAGGAGCCAGCCCAGCCCAGAGGAGCCCAGCCTCGTGGGCAAGGAAAACCAAATAGAGGCAGCAGGGTGGTGTGGGCCGGCAATAAGGGAAGGCCACTCTGTGGACCTCGGAGGAGACAGACACTCCTGTCCATACTCTGTCTTTATTTACTTATTTGGGGTTTTTGTTTTTTGAGACAAGTCTCACTATGTGGCCCTGGGTGGCCTTGAACTCACTATTTAGCTCAGGCTAGCCTCCATCCCATACTTAGTGTGGGGATCATAATCATATGCTCCCCTTATTTTATCCTCTTCTTCCTCTGGACCAGCCTTCCCCACCCCACACCCACATACAACATACATCCACGTACACACACACACACACACACACACACACACACACACATACACACACACACACACACACACACACACACACACACACACACACACACACGTAGCCACGTGCATACTCACTGACCAGGGCTGGCAACTCCTCGATGTTTGGAAGGGCTATTTCATAATGGTCTGGGAATATAACAAGTTTGGCTTCGTCTTCATATTCATAATCATCACTATTTAAATCGTCATCCAAATCTAGATCTGAGAGAAGAATAAAAACAAAAGAAGTGAGGAGAGGGTAGCCCATGCCAAGGCAACTCTCACAGGGAATCCACAGGCTTAAAACACTAAGGACAGGATCTGACCCTGACAGATCCGACCATCCTCCTGCCCCACACCAGGAGAATCAGGCCCTCCCATCTTTCCTAAGAGGTGTATACTTGTTATCAATGACTGGGTCACATCATAAAGCCTCAAAGAGTGAGCACACATGCTAAAATCTGAATTTATAGGCTTTAAAGGAACAGATGGAATTTAGGGCCATAATTTCACTAGAACAAAGAAAACAAATTTTGTGTGTGTGTGTGTGTGTGTGTGTGTGTGTGTGTGTGTGTGTGTGTGTGTAGGTCAAAGGTCAGGTATCATTCCTCAGGAGCCATCCATCTTGTGTTTTGAGAGAAGGTCTCCCACTAGCATGAAGCTCACTGATGCTCTGAGACTGGCTGGCCAGTGAGCCCTGGAAATCTGCCTGTTTGGGTCTTCCCAGTGCCGGGATTACAAGCACATACCACCACATCCATTTTGGAGGGAAGGTATCTGGGGACCAGCAGTTCGGGTCCCCATGCATAGCAAGCACTTTACTAACTGGGCCGTTTCCCCTGCCCAAATGTGCGTGGGTCTGAGTGGGTAAAGCCGGCTCTAATGCTGCTCTACACATTTCACACAACTTTGAGTAAGTCACAAATGCTAACCTCAGTACTTCTGTCATGTTCAGCGTGAAAAGGGTAGCCCTCCTCTTACAGAGGAGAGAAATGAGACATGGTAGAGAGGAGACCCAGCACGAGGCAGGTTCCAATAAACAGTATCTGTTACCTAGAAACCCACCCCATCTCCACCACTGCCTCTCCCTTCTCTCTTCTCCCATCTCTAACAGTGATTGAAACCTTGAAAGCCAAACGGAACCCATCATGTGAGAAGTCCTGTTGTCCTAGGGCCTTGAAAATTCTCTAAGTAAAACAGGCCTCTCTGACCATCCTCTGCCAGGCCACCCTTGTGCTTGGTTCATCGCTGGTAAAGGCTAAGTGACAGCTCAGGGGAATGTCTGGTCATAATATTTACATGGACAGCACAGCCTGGCCCTCGGGGATGCCAGCATCCCGGCTCATGTTTGTGTGTTTACATGTTTGGGACTATGGTGATGAAAACAGTCAAGTGATGTTCCACTCACACGCGAAGCCACACAAACAAATGGACTCTGTTGACAGAAGGAAATGGCTGGGCCACACTACAGCAGGCGCCTGAGAACCAAGGATCTAAATTCTATCACCACCTTTAATGAAACGCTGCCCTACTTCTGTCCTGCTTTTCACTCTCAAAAGCAGGACCATTCTAAGCAAAAAATAAGACACAGTAAAAATATAACCTGAACATAATAAAAGACTAAATCTTAAGATTCAGAAACACCAAAATAAAGACCCCAACGTTACAAATTGCTCACTTAACAAAAGGCAGTTTCAAAGGAGAGTCTAATAGTTTAAGAAACAACTCAAAAAAACTTTCTTAAAGGGAAAATTCAAACAAAAAAGACCAGAATTATCCAAAATTCCAGATATTTTTGTTTTCTGTTTGTTTTATTTTTAAATATTTGCAAATATTGGGACCTAAGATAAAACAATAAATTCTTTTGTTTCATATACATTTAAAAGCAATAGTGTGCCTGCATCTGACTGTAGCCCATCTATGGTGGTTTGAAAGAAAATGGCCCCAAAAGGGAGTGGCACTATTATGAGGTATGGCCTTGTTGAAAGAAGTGTGTCAGTGTGGGGTTGAGCTTTGAGGTCCCATAAATGCTCAAGCCACGCCTAGTGTCTCAGTTCACTTCCTGTTGACTGTGGATCAAGATGTAGAACTCTCAGCTCCTTCTCCAGCACCATGTCTGCCTGCATGCTACCATGTCCCACCATGACAATAATGGACTGAACCTCTGAAACTGTAAGCCAACCAATTAAATGTTTTCCTTTATGAGCATTGCTGTGGTCACGGTACCTCTTCACAGCAATAGAAACCCTAACTAAAACACTGTGTCATAAAAGAGTGAGGTTCCACCATCTGTAACAAAAATTAGAACCACAATGTTCAATGAAAAGCATGGTCAGTTCAGCACTACAGTAGAAGTATGGAAATGTTTACTCTGCATAACAATGGAGGTAAACAGCCTGGGACCCTCAAAGCAAAGGCAACTTTGGATTACTCCCATGTACAAAAACTGGAAAGGAAGGAAGGAAGGAAATTGAGCAAACAAAATTTTCAAATGAGTTGCTCCACTTTATGCTCCTTTATTATTAATATATTATTCACACAGCAGTTTTAAGAAACAGAGTATAAGTCTTGGGCTTTTGTGAATGGACTCCATACACACAAGATATTACCCATTTCTTTCCTATAGATAACACAGTCACTTAATGCTACTTCAAACATTATCTGGACTGAATAAATAAAGTGAAGGAAAAAGGCCTGCTCTAGCATTTACTAAGAGTGTAACTATGGGTGAGTTACCTACTGGGCAGTCAAGTAGATTCCACAGAATCAGGTCTTCAGGAACCTCAGGTCAGGTCTGAGATGCTCTAGAGCCACCATAGGTGACTGCCTACACCTCCATGCTCCTCATCATCTACTTAAATTCCTAACAAATAACACGAAGAGCCTCCACACACACCCCAGGGTAGTCCAGCTCTGAAGCAAAGCTGACATAAGTTTCGGAAAGACCATGGTGTCATATAGGACCCTTGTGTGTCCCCTGGGTGTGGAGAAGACAGGGACCTCACGTGCTTTTATAAAGTTAAACTCAGAGAAAGAGGACAGGTATTATCTACCTCCCTCATCCCAGGCCCTATGTATTGATGTCCCGAAGCCTCTTTGACAGCACATACTACACAGAACACCGACAGCTGTTAAAGATGCTTCAGGATGCCAACACAATGCTGTGCTCAACAAGCAAAAACATCAAAAGGGGTATGACTGTTACAGAGGCAACCAACCACTCCTGATTGGATTAGAGGTCTACTCTACAGGAGGGAATCCATGCCTGCTCCTATAAAGTTGGCTTAAAATACATATACACATGGTTGGGCAGATCATAGGCCATATAGGGGAACTGAATATTATTGCTTAGCTAGCCTAACACACAATCAAGCTGCCTACTAAATACATCTGTTTACACCCATAGACAAGTGCTACTCTCAGACTTAGTCAAGAGACGCTTCTCTTTCCAGTGAATGGTGGAGATGTAGAGACTCGTGGCTCTATGTGGTAATGAAAACACGTGACAGAAGACTGCTCGGCCCTAGGCAAGACATTTATAGCCTGTCCACCAGAGCCCAGGAAACACTGCAGAAGGCAAAGCAATAAGAACACAAGAGCAAGAGAGAGAGAAGAGCTACGAAGTACCATCTTTGGGGCATGGCACGGCCATTGCACTCACATTCCCAGCAGCTCTGGATGCTTGCACTAGATCTGCACAAGAACGGGACCATCCAGCGCTCCTGTGAGCTTCAGAAAAGCCTTCTGCTTTCTGAGCTGTGGACGGCTGAGGTAGCACACAGATCACAGCTTGTAGCAAAGGCCCCACTGAAATGGACAGCAACAAGGCCTCAGAGGCTGCCTTCCCATTCGTTTTTAAAACTGTGACTTGACAATAACCATTGCAATCAAAATAATCGCTAGAAAAATAAAGCCTCAAAATCCTTCAGCACCATGGTTGCAAGCAAAGAAGTCAGCTAACTCCTTCATGCAAGCCAAGAAAATGTTTCATTTGTTGTTTTGTTTTAAAAAGCTGAACAGAGTGGCCCACACCAGTGACCCTGACACGTAGGTGATGGAGGTGGGAGAGTCAGAAGGCCATGGTCAGCGTCTACTGTGGTGAGTCTGAGAGCAGCCTGGACTACACAAGACCCTGTCTCAAAAAACTGAAACCACAGTAACAACAGAGTCAAACTGTTTAATGACTTCCACCTCCACAAAGTCATGCTGATGTCATGTGACTGGCAAGCAGTCACATTCCTGATAACAGCGGCAGGCGCTGGGAGACCAGTCACTCAAGCACTTGACCCTTTCAGCCCCAGAGGCTCCTTTTAGGCTGTTTTCCGGGGGCTTGGCTGGTTGTCTGTTGGTAGGTGGGGGCTGAGGCACAGGGTGAGCTGTGCAAAGGAAAAGGTGGCCAGCGAAGGAAAGCTGCTCCAAAGAATTTCAAGGTGATGCTCCTCAAGAAAACCACAAGCTGGGGAGCTGGAGAGAAGACACAGCCTGGGTGGCACACAGTGTGGAGGATGAAGCCAAGAAGCAAACCTAGCTTCACGGCTGCTTCACAGGCTTCACGTCTCAACAGTTAACGTGTCTTTGTGTGTGTGTGTGTGTGTGTGTGTGTGTGTGTGTGTGTGTGCATACATGTTTGCACATGCGAGGTGAAGGATAGAGGCTGTCAGTAGTCATTTGCGTAAGCAAGACTAGCTCTTCTTAATGAAGAATATGACACACTACCAATCATTGTTGCAGGCAAGAACTACTGATGGGTGCTAAAATTAGTAGGCCAACCCAATGGGTGATACCTTTGGGACGCTCCTGTGTGTACATTTTATTGTGTGTAGTTGTATGCGGCTGAAACCCCTGTGCTGGGGAGTCAGAGACAAGAGCATCCCTGGAGTGTGCTGACAGACAGTCTAACTGAATTGCTGAGCTCTAGGTTCAGTGAGAGTCCCTGTCCCAAAAAATACTATGGAGAGCGATAGACTCAACCACCAGACTACATGGGGCAGGGTGAGGAGGAGATGATACAGAGAGACAGAACAAGACAGGAAGAGAGACACAGACAGGAGGCACACAGAAAGACCGGAAGCAGGACTATAATTCCTCTCTAGCTGCCATAATTGCTTCAAAGCCCAGGACTCCATGCTCAAAGCACACTTCACTGCTAGGGAAATGGAAAGTAAAGGCCATGTTTAACCCAGCATACCTCATCCCTATCAGCAGAGACAAGACAGAGAAAGACAGAATATAGCATGCACACTATTGATAACTGTGTTACCTAAAAATAACTTGGAATTCCTCCTTTTGGGTAAGGCTCCGGCTGATGCTGCTCTTACCTTCTGAAAAGAAAACAACAGATCATTAAAACATAACCCATAAAACAGTTTGCTAACAAAATGTGTGACCCAGAGGTTCCCAGCTGAAGCCAAGAGGAAACTGGACCCCATCCTTGCAGAGGGGAGAGGACCATTCTCTTGACCCCATGGCTATTTTCACGGAGTTATCAAGTGATCCCTCTAGAAAAGGGAGGTACAAACCAGAGATGGACAGAAAGCTGATGCTTGAACTTCGGTGGTCAGTGCTCCCTCCTGGAGTCCACGCTGAAGGACAGACAGACGTCAGCCACATATCCCCTTGCCTGCACAGAGACCCTCAGTCCTTGGCCCTGGGTGTGCTCAACACTAACTGTTCAAAGATTTACTAACTGTTGATACACAGTCACTGATAGTCTGACCATCTGAAAATGTAAATCGACCCATCTAAATGGTGTTTGGAGGACCACCAGAGGGCCAGCTGCCATGTCCAGCTTCACGTGTGGTCCACCATTGGTGGGAGTCTACAGCAGCAGTGAGTGAGTTCCCATCTCATGGCTGGACAGTAGCAGTCAAATACGATTATAAGAATTTTCTTTCACTCATCTATTTTCATACCATAGATCTTCTTGACTATTAGAGAAGAATACAGATTCATTATCTGCAGGCCCACCCCCAGCACCTCTCCACAAAGTCACATGAGTCAAGGTCATGCTCTGCACTCAGTATTTCTGTTTGCTCCTTACTTGTCTTAGGAGTTCTGAGTCGAGTTTCCCACATTTTATTATTTGCTACTAAAAGCCTGTTCATCTTTGTACATTTCTCATATTGTTTTAATAGCTTCTACTATGGGTTTAAAGTTCTCATAGCAATCTCAAAACACTCAACTCAAAAACATGGGTCTCCAAACTCTAATGCCAATGTGTGTCTTCTGTCTTCGACTCTCTCTCTCCTCCATGATCCCAGAACCTCTGTTCCCTCCCCACCACTAACCTTCCGAGAGAGAGAGAGAGAGAGAGAGAGAGAGAGAGAGAGAGAGAGAGACAGAGACAGAGACAGAGACAGAGACAGAGACAGACAGAGACAGACAGAGACAGAGAAAGAAAGCAAAACCTGAACCAGAGACTCACTTCACAATCCCAGAGGTCACTAATCTCTATAGAGACTGAAGACTCTCGTCTCCACAGACTTCTGTGGTATGTTCTTCCATCTCTATTTCTGCATGATCGAAGAGGAAAATGAAAAAGAGGATCTACATGGAGACCAGCTGGAATATATATTTCTCCCTGAGGGAAGTTCAAACCTTAGACTCAGATCAGAAACACCCCCTGGAGGTAGGGGAGAACAACGGGACTTCCAGCTAAAGACCTTTGCTCCTGCTCCTATGACAGGGCTCAAGCACTAAAACTCCTCCCTTAGCAAACAGCTCTGCGCCTGTTTGTCAGGTTCTGTGTGAGAGCAAACTGAACACATGCAGGATCCTTCTCCTGGAGAGCTCATCAACACAGAAGGTAACTGAGTGGAGGCAGAAAGTGAAGAAGTTCTGAGAAGTCCTAAGTCTAAGAAACAATATGATGTTTGTGGAGATGTTTGGCTTCTCTGGAGGAAGCGGGATGATCAGTATCGATCATGTAAGAAGAGCATTGGTCCTCAAATATAGAAGGTACTTAGTAACAGGGACAGATCAGCGGATGAATGGACAAATTAATAGATGGATAAATGGATGGATGGGTGGGTGGGTGCTTGAATGGATGAATAGATAGATAGATAGATAGATAGATAGATAGATAGATAGATAGATAAACAGATGATAGATTAACAGACAGACAGATAGATGGACAGATGGGCGAATGGGCAGATGGATGGAATGTTGCATGGGTGAATGAATGGA
This sequence comes from Peromyscus leucopus, assembly GCF_004664715.2. Lineage (NCBI taxonomy): Eukaryota > Metazoa > Chordata > Mammalia > Rodentia > Cricetidae > Peromyscus > Peromyscus leucopus. Next base: position 12,940,467 of record NC_051068.1, on the reverse strand, counting down.
TATTTTTAACGGCAGAGAATACAACAAGTAAAAGAGAAGTAAGGATAGAAGTAGAGAAAACACACTCACAGTAGAGAACACATGTACTTAGGCACTAAATCATAGTACATTCCAAATAGCTATGTGGAGAATGCAAATTTGGTGCAGTAAGAAAAGGCTGAAAAAGCTGTGGGGCCCAGTCATGAGCACCTTGTGATTACACTGGAGAGTTCTGGACTCTGGGCTGAAGGCATGTCAGATGGGACAGATAACAGCAGCATCCATTTAGAAAGCTCACAGGGAGGGCATAACATAGCCTGGCTACGAGTGAAGGCTATAGGTTTAAAAGAAGAAAAATGGCTGGGCCATGGTGGCGCATGCCTTTAATCCCAGCACTTGGGAGGCAGAGGCAGGTGGATCTCTGTGAGTTCGAGGACAGCCTGGTCTACAGAGTGAGTTCCAGGATAGCCAGGACTGTTTCACAGAGAAACCCTGTCTCGAAAAACCAAAAAAAAAGGGAAGAAAGATGAATCAGCAAGCTACGGGACAAGTCCACCACAGGAACAGGAAGAACTAATCAATGACAGCAGGGTGGTGGAAACAGGATGGACTTCAGAACTTCAGAGCCGTGTGGGAAGTTCAGATAACAACACCTGGTTACCAGAAGGATCCACAAGGAAAACAGAGCCCCAAAAATGTCTGGCTTTCTGGAAAATTCAAGAAAGGACAGTGTTGACAGAGCGGATATTGTGTGTAGTCTGGCATGCTGAACCTGAAAAATTTAAGAGATCCTAAAAAGAAAATCAGAGGTCAGACTTAGATGGTCCAATCCAGTTCAAGGAAGGTATCAACTTGGAAGCCTACACTTAGAACAGCCAAACAAGATCTAGAGAACACATGGAGAGGAGCACCTCCAGAGAGAGAAGGCAGACTGGCCAAAGGGCTTCCTAGGAAAGGCAGGTAACTAACGACTAAGGAAAGGAAAGGCTTGAGCTTAAAAGGCAGCCAGAAGGGAGAAAAGAAGAAGAATGACAAAGAAAAGAGAGCGAGAAACAGCCTCAGATCTTCCTTGATTGTAAATAACCTCAGACCTAACACGCATGCAGCAGGTATGGCAACCAAGTGATCAGCAGCACTGCTCAGTCAGATGTAGTGTGGGTCCTCAGTCCTGCAAGGACACAGGGTGGTGACTGGAAAAGAGAGAGAGGTTTCTAAAAGGCTTCAATGAAGATCACAATCTAACCACAGCAGGATAAAAAGGACAGGGACCGTTCTGTGGAGTGTTCTATCAGAAGACTGGAGGAAAGAAACCAGAGAAAGGAAAGCTGAATTAACCATAGTGAGTTCCCCAAAGCAGGGGAATCGGGACCACAAAGACAGGAGAATGCAGCTTCCCGCTGGGGGGAGGGGGATGCAAACCACAGGGAGCTTCCAGAAGGTGAGAAAAAGTCCCATGAGTTTTAGTCAGGGTCTCTGCAGAGGCTGTAGAGTCCAAGTCTAAACACAATGACACATTGCTCTACTACGCCAATGCTCAGTGGCCACTCGAGGAGCGAGGAGTGGGAGAGGACACAGAAGGACACTGTGGGTGAGAAGACCTAACAGCAGGACCAGGCCAGGGACCGGCACTGCACTGCTAAGTTTGGATATTGTGTCTCCTATCTCTCCTCAAAGGCTCATGTGTTAAGGCTGGTCCTTTGCGTGGTATTGGGCAACGGTGAGAACTTTAAAAAAAAAAAAAATGAGGTAATTGGGATATCAGGGTCCATTCTCAGAAGGAATTGTGGAATCCCAGTCTCTGGCATCCTGTTTCATAATGTGACTTCCACACATGCACACACTGCCATCTATGAGCCCTCTGCGGGGCTCTTATCAGGACCTGTGCAGTGCTTTTGGGATTTTCAGACCCCAAACGATGAGGCATATAAATCTCATTTTTTTTTTTATAAAGTTAGTCTGTCTTATGATAGTAATACAAAATGGACGAATATCATTGCAAACCCCGCAGTGGTGGGAAAGTTCTGGCATTTGTGCACAGAAGCACCAATGCATCAACTGGGTAACATCTGGAGCATTGTCGAAGATGAGGGTCAGCTAAGGAGACTGCTGTTGATACAGTGTTTAGGCCATGAGTCATAAGAGGCAAGCTGAGCAAGTGACGGGCCTAGGGGCCTGGAGCCCGGAGAACAGCAGATCAAAATAGGAACACACGAGCAAAAGGGCAAACTGAGTAGAGGCTGTCACCAAAGAGTGGATGTCTAACTTCAAGGCTTCGCTGCAGAATCACAGGTCACTCACTGGCAGCCCACAGAGCCACCGCCAGCTCTGGGACCCAGACAAGCAGACTCTCTGGGCCTCAGTTTTAACTTCGTCACTTTACACTAAGACGTGAAACGACCTGAACTTTATAAGAATTATTCCAGATCCCAACAGAAGAAGCATGTAAGCAGGACAAAAATCAAATGATTTCAAAGCTTGTCTTTGAAACTGTGACTTCCCAGCATATCAAGCAGGAGGCAATGGAAATAAGTAAAACTCAAGTCTGAATTGCCTACTTAGGAGATACAAGATAGTTGATGAATTATCAAGACTATATAGGATGGATATTTGAAAACTACCAATCTCAAAAATCAAATAAATATGTAATAAAATAAAAGTGATAACAAAATGTAAGGTTGGAAAACTAAACTAAAGGTAAAAAAAGTAAGAGAGAGAGAGAGAGATAACAAAAGGTAAGGGACCAGACATGGCTCTTTGCTGCACAGTCTAATGATCTGAGTGTGATTCCAGAAACACAGAGCAGAAGAAGCAAACTGACCTTCAAAAGTTGTCCTCTGACCTACACACACACACACACACACACACACACACACACACACACACACACCTGTGGCAGTGTGAATGAAAATGGCCATAAGCTCATATATTTTAATGTTTGGTCCTATGGAACTGTTTTGGGAAAGATTAGGAGCTGTGGCCTTGTTGAAGGAGGTGTATCACTGGGGATAGGCCTGTCTGTCTCTCTGTCTCTGTCTCTCTCTCTCTGCCTTTTGTGGATGAGATGTTAAGCTCTTTCCAAAGCAACAGAGCCGTAACTACAGAAAAGTAGCTAAGATAACAATGATAATCATAATTTTCTAAATGGGTGGTAAATACATAGGAAAATATTCAATCATCACAGAATGAAATGCCAAATATTTTTATGTCACTTCACAACCGTTAGCCTGGCAAAGATTGAATATGGCCAGTGGGGTCACTAGCTCAGTTCTTACAGAAACAAAGGTTTCTGTAGCAAATGTGTTAAGCTAGGCGGTGGTGGCTCACGCCTTCAATCCCAGCACCTGGCAAAGCCAGGCGGATCTCTGTGAGTTCAAGGCCAGCCTGGTCTACAGAGTGAGATCCAGGACAGGCACCAAAGCTACACACAGAAACTCTGTCTCAAAAAATCAAAACCAAAACCAAAAAAAGAAAAAAAAAAAGTGTTAAAATGTTCACTGTGGTATTGTTTATCGTGGCAAAGAACAGAAGCAATCTAAATGTTCAGCAATAGGAGAAGAAAGGAACTTATAGATTATTCAAGGAGAAAATACTAAACATCTCTTAATATGAAGGCAATAAATCCACAGGCATCTCAGTGTGGCTGGACTCCAGAACAACACTTAGTGGTGAGGCACCATGCAGAATCATAGGTGAGAGTGTGAGGACATGCATCCATATCTTTAAAACACACAGTCATACTACATACTGTCCATACAGAAATGCAGTTAGGATATAATGATATGCATGAAAATAACAGTAAGAATGAGTGATGGTCACTTTGGGGGAATGAAGGGCTCCAGAGGGAACTGGGGATGTGGTTCCATTGATAGAGTGCTTACCTGGCATGAACAAAGCCCTGAGGTCAATCTCCTGCACTACACAAACTGGCCTTGGAGCACACAGCTATAATCCCAGAACATAGGGTGGGTTAACCAAAACTAGGGATGTATGAAAAAGCCTTATATGGACACCCACTAGTTAGTAAGCTAACTTCAAAATATAATTTAAAAAAGAGTTCAAACAGAATTACTGTGCATCAGAGGACAGACAATGCCACTCCTAGAAGACATGGGTTATTAAATGAAGGGTCAAGAGCCCCAAGAGGTGTCCAAAACAGCACAGGCTATTGCCACTGCCCTTGGCCACCCACCATAACTGCATGCTAAGACCCTATTGCTGAATATGCCACACGATCTGGCTGCAGGCCATAGCGAAATCAAACAGACTGAAAACCATCCTCCCCACTGGCTAGATTTCACAGTTCCAGGGGCAAACTTCTGAGAAAGCAAAGAAATCATTGTTCTTGTTGCGTGCTGGGCCCTGCATGAGGGAATATGGACCTGGCAGGCAAGATGTACCCACTGATGCCATAGTGGCATGTCAATCACAGGGTAACTAACTGCTTTCTGGTTGGATTTGAGGCATGTGCCACAGGAGAGAAATTCATGTCTGATCCTGTAACCCCACTCAAAAGCCCAGAGCTACAGGAGGTCATAGGCCCTATTATTGTTTTGATAAATGGTCATGTTGTCATTGCTTTCTAATATTTATGTTTATACACAGGCCTAGACTATTCTCCACCTTGGTCAAAGAAGCGTGGACAATCAGTCAACGCTGAGATGCATGACCAAGTCTAAGTGCTGAGCATTGAGACTGAAGGTTGAACCCGAAGTGGGACATCTTTCTCCACCATTACCACCACGGCTGAAGGAACACGGTGGAATAAAAGAAAGAATGCAAGAGCTGGAGAATGGGAAGTAGGGCCTTGCCCTCATCGGCTCGCAGCAGCAGTGATGACCTGCACAAGACCGTCACAAGAGCAAGCCAGCCGAAGTCCCAGTGTAGGTGAAGCCTGTCTCTCCAGGCCCCACTGCTTGCTGAGGAGCGACCAGCAGCTGACCGTTGCTGGAGAGGGAAAGGCACTCTTTTCTGAACATGTGGCCACCGGTACACTTACTTCCCATGTTCCAGAGGGTGGTCCCACACCCGTGCACATATGGGTGGCACTAATCAGACTCAGTGGGTTATCAAAAGAGATAGAACACACATTATAGAAAGGGACATGTTGGGAGCAACTTGGGGATATAAGTTGGAGAAAGAAATGGGGTGGCTATGATCATGTTTTATAGTATAAATGTATAAAATTCTCAAAAATAAAGAAAAATTATATTTTTTAAAGAAACAAAAGAATGTGGACTTTCAAGAAAGTTTTTCTTTCACTTAAGAAAAACATTGGGATGCATTAGGTTTGCACTTTTTCATGGTTTTAAAGTTAAAATTACTTTTTCCAATCAATCAGCCACATAGCTTCTTAACTCCAACCGGTGGTCTAGAAGAAGAAAAATAAAACTAGCTAAGGTAAGGGCTTGAGTGGGGGGAACCTCCGAGTGTCTACAAAGTGCTGCGGTTTCTTGACATCAAAGAGAATTCGGAGTTGTGAGGGTCAAGTAAACTCCCTCTGTGGAGCATGCAAGGACTCTACAAACACCCATCTCACCTCTCGCATGTGCCTTTTCAGGTGCATGTACACACTCTGTCCAGTTTTTCGAAAATGCCTTTCAACGTGTTCCCTTCCAAAGGCCAAAAATGTATTCATGCATACATAGAGTCCACCTTCAGAGTTCTAGAAGAAAGAGATAGGGTACAAAGTTACCAAGGACACCTGGCCAAGCCATCAAGATACAGACAACTGGAAGAGGAAGAAAGGTAAATGATTAAGGGTCAACCTCAGCAAAGGGCTACAATGGTTCTTGGTGTTTGCCAGAGCCTGAACAGCTGTATACCCACCCTGGCAGAGCACCATGCATACTGAGTACAGTCTGCCAGAGCCACAGCTGCACACCAGGGAGCACCATTTATGAGTACAGTCTCAGACCTAGGCTCACACCCCGGTAGAGCACCATGTTTATTGAGTACAGTCTGCCAGAGCCTGAATGGCTTCACACCCACCCCGGGAGAGTACCATGTTTATTGAGTACAGTCTGCCAGAGCCACAAAGGCTTCACACCCATCCTGGTAGAGCACCATGCATACTGAGTACAGTCTGCCAAAGTCTCAAAGGCTTAACACCCACCCCAGCACAGCACCGTGTTTATTGAGTACAGGCTACTTTCACCTCAGATGAGATACTACAGGCTCTTAAAAAAACGTGTATGTGACATTTCACATAGGGCGAAGGAAGGGAAACAGAAAGGAGCTATACATTACAGCATGCCATGAAGCACATCTCAACTTTCAGTTTGAGTGGAGCTTCTGGGTTCATGAGTTTCCAGAGAATTCACTAAGAAGAGAGACCTGCCCTTACCATGGGCTGCAGCAGCCAATAGGCCAGGGCTAGATGGGATAAAAGAGGAGTAGGAAGAAGTTCTGTAACACACTCATTTTCTCTCTGCTTCCTGAATGCAGTGAGGTGAGCAACTCTGTTCTGCCACACCAGAGACCACAGCAATGGAGCTGGCCGACCAAGGACTGAGACCTCTGAAGTCATACGCCAGAATAAATCCTTCCTCCATTAAACTTTTTCTCAAGTGTTTGTCACAGAGACAGAAAGACTAACAGACATGCCTGGTATGCTGTCCAAGAGAATATGTAATAACTACTTTTGTTAGCCACTTCAAGTTATTGATTAATATTTCCATTTCATAGTTTAAAAAACTAATCATGAGTCACTTTCCCCAAGTATATACAGCCTGCAAGTTTCAGAGCTAGATTTCAATCTGTTTCTCTTTTTCTCTCTCCTTGCCACATTTCAAAACACATAGTTATTTCATCAGAATGAAGCCAGGACTGACGTTCACATCCAAGCTACCTGACTTTTTGTCTCATTTTCATATCTTCTTCTCTCACTTTGCCTAACAGCACCCTCTGAATACTTAGTCTACTAAATTACCCAGCCTTTCTTCAAGGAGGTGGATCCTGTGAGACCACTGTCAGCCCCCCCCAAAGAAAATGAGAAAAAGATGCAACAGGTACACAGATGCATGCAGTAAAACACCCATGTATGTAAAATAATATAGGAAAAAATAAAAGGAAAACAAACCTGAATGGAAAACACTCACCAGCCACTAACATCAGGTGTATACCTGTACATCTGTGAGTCCAGCACTCGGGAGAGTGAGGCAGGAGGATTGTGAGTTCAAAGCCAGCCTGGGCTACAGAGTGAGATCAAAGGAAGGGAAAGAGGGAAGAAAAGAAAAATCCTTTAAATAAAGATAACATTCATCTGATCAATACTTTAGAGAAACCTTCAAATGTTTTTCTTTTAAGTAAACATGATCTCTAGCATAGTTGTACTCCATAAATAAAAACATACAAATATAAAGATACCATATATACATATAATATCTATGATGATCATTAATTTATTACATCAAGCATTATATTGTGATCAGGAAAAAAAAACACTTCCATTTGCTCTCAATAAAATGTTAATTCAATTAAAGAATCTAAACTGTAAGGTATGGGGCCGGGTAAGTGATACATGGAATCTGTAACAAAGGTCATGAAGGAGCCAGCCAGCTCTGCAGCTTGATGGGATCTGAGAACCTTGGGCTCCATGTTCTCCAGAAACAATGCCTTGGTAACTCCCATCTCATGAGGCTGCTTAAGTAGAAAAGAGAAAAAACACACCAAAGAGCTTCCTGTGCTACAAAACATTACACAAATGTTGGCTATCCACTGCTATGAGGTAATTAATTCTGCTACTAGTGCAGTCACTCTATAACTGGGGAGATCAGCAGAAGGGAGATGAAGCAATTCTCACGGCCATGCAGGCCAGGGCCAAGAAATAGTCATCAGTCAGAAAGGAAAACGCAGGCAAACAGTGAGAGAAGAGAGAAATTGGTAAATGGAAGAAGGAAAATGCTATATTATAACATTTTCCTAAAGACAAATATATAACTGCTCTATCATGCATATTCAAAAGGATGGCCAGGCTAATCTTTGATAATCTATTAAAGCCATCTAACAGTTTATGTTTGTTTGTTTGTTTACTTTCTAGTGTATTTGATAGAAATTTAATACACCAAGCACTTGTGGCATTGTCCCAAAGTCCATAATCAAACAGAACAACCCTGGACGAGAGAGAGAGACAGAGAGAGAGAGATGGAGGCTGTCATAAACATCCACAGACGTCTTTCATCTGACACACAAGACTGGCCTCTAAAACAGGAAGTGGCTGCTGTGCTGCTGTGAAGGTGCTTCATGGGGAACTTGTCAATAGGTGCAAAGTTCAGGGCACACAGGACCAGAGTGCTCTGTCAAAGCTCCCCAGCAAACAGTCAACAAGAGTCCAGTCTAATGAGCTACGCTCTCGGCCCCCTTGCCTCACTAATGTCTACATACTGGTCCCAGCTAGACAGTGTCTCACGTCTCTAATCCCAGCACTCAGGAAGCTGAAGCAGGGGAATAGCCACTAGTTTAAGACTTAGACTACAGTCAGTTTCAGGCCAGTCTGAGCTACAAAATGATACTCCATCTGTCCTGGGTGGGTTTTTATCAACTTGACATAAGCTAGTTATCTGGAAAGAGAAACCTCCATTGAGGAAATGCCTTCATCCAGATTACCTGTAGGCAAAAGTCTGTGGGGGAGTGCGTGCGTGCGTGCGTGAGTACATGTGTGCGTGCAGGCCACTCCCGTGCAGGTGGTCCTGACTTGTATGAATAGGAAGCAGGCTGATCAAGTCATGGGGACCAAGCCAGTCAGCAGCACCCCTCCACAGCCTCTGCTTCAGCTCCTGCCTCCAGGTTCCAGCCGTAAGTTTCTTCCCTGAGTTTCCTTCGTGATGGACTACGATGTGGAAGTATAAGACGAAATAAATCCTTTCCTTCCCAAGTTGCTTTTGGTCACGGTGTTTTATCACAGCAATAGAACCCCTAATTGACACAGATATTAGTACCAAGGTATGGGGTACTGCTATGAAAGACCAGATTTGCATTTTGTGGAGAACTGTGGGAACAGTTGGGAATTTCATGCTAGAAAAGCCACTGAGTGATCAGATTTAATGAGCTATTGTGAGAACTTAGAAGATAATGCCCTGAGTGGTGCAAATGATAAAGTCCTGGACGGGGAAGTTGCAGAGGGAGGTTTTGAGAGTCCCTTAAAAGCTTTGTCAGGGTCACTCAATATTTTGAGACTTAAGAATCTGTGGTACTAAGTCAGTTGGGGCTGAATAATTAGCTGTGATTAATAGGAGACCAGAACCACTAAAGTGATTCTTTGCTAGGAGGATCAATACTAGCCAGCTGGGGCTGAAGACTTAGTTGTGCTTAACAAGAGACCAGCATCCTGGAGGTGGCATCTTCTGTGAAGTGTTTCCTCAGGTCATCACTCAGGAGCTGTGGTCCAGAGGCAGCCGAGGATGTACCCCATGCTGGCAGCTACTCTTGGTAACATGTAAGAGTCTCTCAGTAGGTACCTGTTCTTGAAGGCTGGAGAGCAGCTGAGGCTTGGCATTGTGAGAAGCTAGGAGGGGCCACTGGTGGAAGTGAGGCCTCCATTGCAGTAGAAGCCCCGGGATTGGAGTGGCCATGGAGAGCAGCTGAGGCTTGGCACCATGTGGCAGGCCAGAGACCCTGAGGAGAGCCCAGGAGAGGCTTGGTGAAGCTGCAGCCCAGGTGCAGGGGAAACACCAGCATTTTGGAGATGCCAGTACCATAAAAGGGCCATCGAGGACAGCAGTAGCTGTGGAGTGGAGCCCGCTGAGGACGGCAGAGCCCGAGACCTGCAGCTGCCCAGGCCTTTGGAGCCCAGAAGACCATGAGTCCCAGATGGCGGACGCAGAGCTTCACACGGTCGGACTTCGATCTTGCTTTGGTTTGATGGCTTTGGTTCATGACTGTGCCCTGGTTATTCACTCTTGGAATAACAAAATACTTGTTTTGATTTTAGAGAAATCCAGTTATGAGACCTTAGATATTTTAGAGAAACTTGGTAAATTTTAGAGAGATTCCAAAGTTTCAGAGAGACTCTAGAGTTGTAGAAATTTTTAGAGAGACCTTGAAATTTTTAAACACTTTAGACTTTTAAGTATTAAAATTTTTAAGGACTGTGAGACTTTTAAAACTTGGAATGCTTTACACTGTCCTATTAATGACATCTTGGCAACAAGAAAGGAAAAGCTACGGTTTGACAGTGATGTGTTTTTGTGTCAAGTTGACAAAAGGTCAGTTTCCTGGTTTTTTGTTTTGTCAGTTTGACACAAGCTAGAGTTATCTAGAAAGAGGAACTTTTATTTTATATTTTAATTTAATTTTACATATAAGCCACGGATTCCCTTGTCCCCGTCCTCCCCGTCGTCGTCGTCGTGTTGTGTGTGTGTGTGTGTGTGTGTGTGTGTGTGTGTCCCGCCTTCCTCCCAGCCCATCCCCCTCCTGACCATTCCCATCTCCTCCAGGGCAAAGACTCCCCTGGAGATTGAATTCAACCTGGTAGACTCAGTCCAGGCAGGTCCAGTCCCCTCCTCCCAGACTGAGCCAAGTGTCCCTGCATAAGTCCCAGGTTCCAAACAGCCAGCTCATGCACTGAGGACAGGTCTGGTCCCACTGCCTGGATGCCTCCCAAACAGATCAAGCCAATCAACTGTCTCACTTATCCAGAGGGCCTGAGGGAACCGGATGCAGAGATCCACGGCCAGGCCCCAGGTGGAGATCCAGGAGTCCAACTGGCGAGAAAGAGGAGGGTTTGTATAAGCGAGAATTGTTGAGACCAAGATTGGAAAAGGAAAAAGGAACTTTATTTGAGGGAAATGCCTCCCTCCAGAGGGCCTGTAGGCAAGTCTTTGCGGCATTTTCTCAATTAAGACTGGTGTGGAGGGCCCAGCTCCTTGTGGGAATGCCATTCCTGTGCATGTGGTCCAGACTTGCGTAGGGCTGGGCAGGTCGCGTAGGGCTGGGCAGGTCACGAGGACCAAGCCAGTCAGCAGCACTCCTCCATGGCCTCTGCTTCAGTTCTGGCCTCCAGGTTCCTGCCTTGAGTTTCTTCCCTGACTTCCCTCAGTGATGGTCTATAACGTGGAAGTGTAAGATGAAATAAATCCTTTCCTCCTTAAGATACTTTGGTACAGTGTTTTAACACAGTGACAGATACCTAGGACATTATATATATATATAATAGGTATAGTCAGAGCATTGTTTTTTCAGTCAGCCCTCAATGACATGTGCTCTGAACAGCTTCTTTCAAAAATCATGACACATTGAGGCCAATAAAGTTCCCCCATTCACTTGTAGCAAAGTCCAGAGATAGCTGATAAGAGCGCCTAGCTCTCAACCTCTTCTTCTCATCGGCTAGCTAGGCCCTCTCCTCCAAGTCTGCCACCAAGGAAACCTGGAGAAACATCTGCCTCCACACTACCTTCAAGCCAACTACATCTGGTGAATGAGACGTAAATAGGAGAATACGAGGGCAGAACGCAGAAGCACACCTTTTAAAAAAGCACGGCGGTGGTGGTGCACGCCTTTAATCCCAGCACTCGGGAGGCAGAGGCAGGCAGATCTCTGTGAGTTCGAGGCCAGCCTGGTCTCCAAAGCGAGTTCCAGGAAAGGCGCAAAGCTACACAGAGAAACCCTGTCTTGAAAAACCAAAAATAAATAGATAGATAGATAGATAGATAGATAGATAGATAGATAGATAGATAGATAGATAAGCACGGAAAACACTGGCAGGCTAGCCCAGTGGTTAAAGTGCGTCCTGTGAAAGATGAGGACCCGAATCCAAATCCCCAGCACCCACATGAGAATGGGTGCAACCTGTAACCCCAGTGCTCCTGCGGGGAGATGGGAGGCAGAGACAGGCAGAGCCAAAGATGCTCGCAGGCCAGACGGTCTGGAAAAAGCAGCAGCAGCCAATCAAAAGAGAGATCCTACCTCAAGCAAGGTGGAGAGTGAGGACACACACCAGAGGTCTTCCTACGACCGCCACACGTGCACTGTGTCACAAACACACACGTGCACACATATACACACAGAGAGATAATAAAGGTGTGCTGTTAAAATCCACGACAGGGAAGGAAGAGATCCTCCAGCAGGCAGAGGGACAAAGTGCTAGAAATAAAGTTCACATCCACACAAGAGCCAACCTGACACAATCACAAGGCATCGACACTGAGTGAGGTGCAACTCAGCAAGTGGTTTTTTGTTGTTTTGTTTTGTTTTAATTTTTTTACTCTTCTCTCATACATTACATCCCTCCGGATTGCAGTTTCCCCTCCCTCCACTCCTCCCGGCCCACCCCCATCACCTCCCCTCTCCCCCAGATCCCCTGCTTTTCTGTTTCCCTTCTGAATAGAGAGGCCTCCCGGGATGTCAACAGAACACGGCATAACCAGTCGGGCTTTGCAGGGAGACGCAGTTTGTCATTAGAAACTGTCCCACTAGGTAGCCCAAGCTGTCCTTAAACTAATCCTGTAACTCGGGCTGGCCTTGAGCTGCACATTCTCCTCCCTCAGCCTGTGGGATTACAGGTGTGCACCACCACACTAAGCATTTTGGTATTAAATGTGTAAAAACTAAAATATGAACTCCTCACATTCTCACAGCCTCCTGAAGGAAAGGGTACTAAGACAACCAAGGCCTGTGAGAGGCTCTGCAGTTAAAGCGCCTCTCCGTCTTCTGCATGGATAAGGGTCCACTTTTCCTTTGCCACTACTGGCATTTATATATTATGGGACAAACAACATAACCTTGCGTAGAAATAATTTACCTTCCAGCTGTTTTTACACACACATACAATTACACACACACACACACACACACACACACACACACACACAAAAGATAGACTGTCTAGAGCTCTATGATGAATTTACATTACAACTTCTCCCACACAGCAGTGTCAAAAGCCTGTGTGATGCCTTTGAACATGTGGATGACATTTCCATGGCCATTTGCTCATTACTTAGGATGTATTGCCCTACATGCTCTTCCTACGCACCATCAAGGACAAAGGGACTTCTTTTACATTGTCTGCCATTTCAAACAATGACAGAAGATCCCCACACAAAGGTCAAGGTTATATGTCTCCAAGACACATGTGAATGAGTCAACAGCCATTTCAAATAAAAATACTCCACACTGTCAATCAGCAGGTGTTCAGAGAACTCTGTTTATGAGGGCGTTTTCTTGGAGACCAGCCTCACTGGCAGGCCGAAAAGTAGAATGTGCCTGCAAGAGTGACAACTCGGGAAGCTGGGGACACTTCCAGCATCTCCTGCGGAAAACAAGTGGTCACCACCACAATGAGCACGACACAGGGAGCCAGAGTCAGCACAGGGCCACAGCCAGAATGGAGACTGACCCACACTCCATTACAGTGGGGAGGCAAGAGGGACAAGGGCACAGAATCTTCTGGAACACAAATAACTAACCAGCTGCCTGGAATCATGAGATGAAGTAACACTCATTCATGACCCATCCTTGAAATGTCACCCATGAAAACAGACAGAGCACATACTGAGGGAACACGCATGTGGTGATGTTCCTGCAAAGAAAAGGTAACCAGCAAGCATGGTGGTACACACCTGTAATTCCAGCACTCAGGAGGCTAAGGAAGAGGACTGAGAGTTCAAGGTTAGCCTGGGAAACACAGGAAGACCCTGCCTCCAAAGCAATGTAGACAACCAAACTGAGTACATATTATAACATACACAACATACATCCTCTAGCATGCAACCCCTCATGTGATGGGGTAGGGATAATGAGGGATTGTTTTCTTCATATTCTTCTGTCTGAGTGGACTCAACACATGTGAGTACACATGTCCCAGTGCATGGGTGGGGGTGCCTGTGCATGCGAAGGCCAGAGATCAACCTTGGATGTAGTCTTCAGGCAGAGTCTCCCTTGTTTTTCTGAGAAAGGGTCTCTAGTGGGCCTGAACTCACCAAATAGGCTGGCTGGCTAGCTGGCTATCAACCTCCAGGAATCCACTCCTCTTCGCTTGCCAGTGCTGGGGTTTAAGTACATGCCAGCACACTTGGCTTTTTGTACACCAGTTCTGGGGTTCAACTCCGGTCTTTGATTGAGCTATCTCCACAGGCCTCTTGGCATTTTCTACTTGTTACTCTGGTACATAGATTTGTTTCTTAATTTAAAATGAATAGAAATTGGGGTTGGGCCAGGCAATGGTAGTACATACCTTTAATCCTAGCACTTGGGAGGCAGCAGCAGGCAGATCTCTGAGTTCAAGACAAACCTGGTCTACAGAGTGAGTTCCAGGACAGCCAGGGATATACAGAAAAATCCTGCCTCAAAAAAAAAAAAGAAAAGAAAAAGAAAGGAAAGAAAAGAAAAAGAGAAAAAAGAAAGAGAGAAAGAAGAAAGGAAGGCAGAAAAAGAAAGAAAGGAAGGAAGGGAGGGAGGGAGGGAGGGGGGGGGGGGGGGGGGGGGGGGGGGGGGGAGGGAGGGAGGAGGAGGGAGGGAGGGAGGGAGGAAGGAAGGAAGGAAGGAAGGAAGGAAGGAAGGAAGGAAGGAAGGAAGGAAGGAAGGAAGGAACTGGGATTGGAAAAATGGCTCAGCAGTTAAGAACACTTGCTGTTCTTACAGAGGACCTGGATTTGGTTCCCAGAACCTACACTGGCTGGCTCACAGGGGACCAGACGCCCTCTTTTGGCATCTATGGGCACCTGCACTCACATGCACATACACATAAAGATAAGAGACCAGGCAAGCAAAGATGCAACCAGATGTGCAGCAAGCCAAGCTCTGGTGATCACAGAATAAAAGAGACATTGGGGACGCAGCTCAGTTGGCACAGCACTGCCTGTGACCCCAGAACTGGGAGGTGGAGCCAAGAGGACTGGCAATTCAAGATCATCCCCAGCAACATACAGCATTCCAGATCCTGTCTCAAAAACAAACAAATAAGAAAATAGAACAGAAGAAAGCCAGGGTGCTGAAGGAGCTTGAGGCCGGAGGAGACAGGAGAGGAGAAGGAGAGGCCTGCAGACCCCAGCTCTGTAGGCCCCACTAACAAGAGAAGAGCTGGCTTCAACAGGAAGTGCCTGCGTCCCGCCACATTTACAAGGTCACTCTGCCATCCCCCCAGCCCAACAACTCCACCTTGGAGTCACTTGTTCACCAGTCCATTAAGCTGTCAAATGCTTTTTCCTCAAGTATGAAACTGAGTCCCCACTCTGGGTGTTCTGAGCAATGAGGATGCTGTCACTACCAGCAGCTGGAGATGGGGTGATGGCACAGGGCAGAATGTGGGACGCTCAGAGGACGACGGTTGATGACAGCCACGGCTGGCTGAAGACAGTGTGCTCAGCACCGTCACCAGTGTTAAAATAAATCTAAAACCCATATATGTAACTCACAGGTTTAAAAATAAGACTGGGGAACCACCTCATTAATAATAAAATCCTTTCAGAGTCATTTCTTTCATAGTTATTTAATGTTTTATTAATTCTTTGAGAAGTCATACAATACATTTTGATCATGTTCACCCCTGCTCTCACCTCCCTACCCACCAAACTTAGAATTTTCTTCTTCATTCCCCACCCCATCCAGCTAGTGTTGCCCAGCTAGTCTTGAAGGCGGACCTGCCCTAGAGTGTGGCCATCCTACCAAGTATCATGTCATTAAAGAAAGATGACTGTTCAAATACTAACAGCACCTCAGCCAGTGATAAGATTCTGCCCACCTCTTCCCCTCCACGTTGGGATTTTGTCTTGAGGTTTTGCAGGTCCTGTGCATTCTGACACAGCTGCTCTGAGGTCACTTGTGCAGCTGCCCTGCCGTGTGCGGAAAACACCATTCCCTGACGTCACCCAGCACCTCTGGCTCTTGCCATGCTTCCATCACCTCTTCCATTACGATCCCTGAGCCTTGAGGGGAGGGGTAAGATACGTAGGTCTCATTTAGAGCTGAGCACTCCCCAGTCTCTTAGTTTCTGCCTGTTGGAGAGTTGAGGGACTCTTATGTTCACTGACATCTAAAAAGAGAACTTTCTCTGATGAGGGCTGAGAGATATACTGTTCTGTGGACACAGCAGTAAGCCCTTAGAACTCATTTGAATACTATGTCCATTCAGCATTTCCATTCCATTCAGAATTAGGATCTCCCTTAGGGCCTATCACCTATCTTGCCATGAGTTCTTGGTCATGTTTACACTGTCAGGTATGGATTCCATCTCATGGAACAGGCCTTAGAGCCAATCAGAAAGTGCCAGCTACTCCCATAACATGTGTACCACTATTGCACCGTGAACACATCTTGTCAAGGCAGTCATTACTGTAACTTGCAGGGTTCAAAACTGGATAAAGTTAATGATTACTTTCCTCTTCTGGTCACATGCATAACACCGTCTAACACTATGAGAGCCAACCAGTAGGGATGAAGCTTCTAGGTGAGTGCCAGCTTAATTTCTAAGTACATAGTGTCTTAAGCAATAGGGTCCCATCAGTTCAGGAGAATAACCTGGAGCATTGACAATAGCCTATAACGTTTGGTGTTTATCAGCCCAAAGTTTAAAAAGAGATACCCACTCCTGGTACTGAGGTTTTTATTTGCTAGCATGTAATATCCAGCTGTGGTATTGTCTTTCCCATCTCGGTAGGTTTTCGCACAGCTTTTTCAACATGGCTTTAGTGTTAGCTGTCCGGCTCTATAGTCCTTCCTCTACCCTGCGCTTGCAGCCCCTACCTGACTGTATCCTTCCCTGTTCCATTACTCACCTAAAATCTTTATACGACTCTGCTCTATCTTCTCTCCCTTGAAATCGTCTAGCCCCTAATACCCCTTACCAAATTCCTGACCTCTATGGGTATTCCAAATGAAATGCACATATCTGAAAATTCAAAGTTAACATCCAGAAATGAGAAAAAACATGTAACGTTTGTCTTTCTGGGTCTGGGTTATTCCACTCAGTATGACTGTCTCCAACCCCATCAATTTACCTTCAAATTTCATAATTTCATTTTTCTTAATATTTTAGCTTCATTTTATTATTCTCTGTGTATACTCATATTTATGTGAGTACATTTGCATGTATGTACATGCATGCAGAAGCCAGAGGTCAACCCCAGGTGTTGTCCTCAGGCACTATCTACCTTTTTCTTTTGAAGCAGTCTCATTGTCCTGGAACTTGCCAAGTAGACCAGGCTGGCTAGCCAGTGAGCCCTAGGGATTTACCTCTCTCTGTCCTCCCTGCACTACACAGCCTCACCCAACGTTAATGTGAGTCATGTCCAGTGATTCTCAACCTTCCTAGTGCTGTGACCCCTTAATACAGTTCTGCATGTTGTGGTGACCCCAACCACAAAGTCATTTTCATTGCTACTTCGTAACTGTGATTTTGCTACTCTTATGAGTTGTAATGTAAAAATACTGATATGCAAAGGTCTTAGGCGATCCCATGAAAGGAATGCTTGAATCCCAAAAGGGTTGCAGCAACCCACAGGTTGAGAACCGCTGGTCTAGCCCAAGACAAGATCTTGTGAGTGCCATGTCACTTTCTTCTCAGAGGGCACACACATGCACACACACACACATACACACACACACACAAACCCCACAGACTAAAAAGCATGGATACTGTGGTGATTTGAATAAGAGTGGCCCCCACAGGCTCATATATTTGAATGGATTAAGAAGTGTGGCCTTGTTGGGGTAGGTGTGTCACTGGAGGTGGGCTCTGAGGTTTCAAGAGCCCATACCAGGCCCAGTGTCTCTCTCTTCCTGCTGCCTGTGGATCAAGATGTAGAGCTCTCAGCTCCTCTAGCACGATGCTGGCCTGTATGCTCATCATGACGATAAAGGACTAAACCTCTGAAACTGTAAGCAAGCTCCAATTAAATGCTCTCTTTTATAAGAACTGCCACAGCCATGGTATCCCTTCACAGCAACAGAACACTGGCTAAGACTGGTACTAACTATGCAGAACAGCATGGAGCCATGTTTGACAGGCAGCAAGATAACACAGGTCCTAGGCTGGGGACCCCTAACCACCCAAAAACATACAGAAATGAGGCCCCTGCTGAGGTCACATGGCTCTTAAGGAGTAGGGGCTAGACTGAACCAGGCTAGCCTGCCCCCAGGGCTGCCTCGTATGTCTGAGAAGCAGATGTCATTTCGTTGGCAGGAGCCGGGTGGGCCGCTGTCGGCAAGCACAGCAGTTGCTGCCAGGACTTGCAAAAAAAAGAGCAGCTTTTCCTTCCGGGCTGTTGCATTCGAGGCAGAAGAGGCAGGACCAGCCCCCCAACTCGTGTGAGGGGCCTGCGCCAGGCACTCTGCCAGACTTCCCTGCAGAGGGAGGAGAGCTGTACCCTTCTCAGATGCCAAAGGGCGGCTGACTCCCTGCAAAGGGGCCACGCCTGGTTGAACTTGTCCTGTCCAGAACAGTTTAAGACCCCAAGGACTGGGCTAGAAGATGCTGCTGAACTACCCAACGGGTTGGCAATCCTCGGTCCTTCTTCCCACATCAGCTGTGTCCAGAAATCAAATGGGAGCCCTGGAGAGAGAATTCACACTCACTGAGGGCCAGCCACACCACAAAGCCTTGGGCTGGAGACCCACCATCCAATACAGTGAACCCCAAGTGGCCACGCACATGAGCTATTCAACAGTCTTACCCCCAAAACACAATTCCAGAATTAGCTTCACCCTGCTTCTTGTGCTCCACCCCCACATTCCTGCTCTGATGTTCTCTTTCCTCCTGGCCAACCGATGTTCTGGTTCCCACAACAGACCACCAACCCTGTTTCTAAGAACTGCTGGGAACAGAGGCATCGACGTCCAGGTCACCCCTCCTCCACAGTCACACCCAGAGAATTATCCAGTGCACAGAAGACAACATTTGACTTCACTAGGCGAAAGTGTGCATAACTGCAGCCACTTACAAGTGTCTCTTAAGGCATTTCCCCCTCTTAGCTAATCGCATCCACAGGTGCCCACTGCAAATCTACTCCAGGGTGGTTTTAAGTCGCACGTATTCTGCTCAGAACAGCTCGTGATAGCCTGTTCACATGTCTAACACTTGGAGGAAATACTACCCCAGGCTCCTGCCTGAGGGTCCCTGAACATGAGTCAGTCAGAGGAAAGGTGAGAAGGACGGAGAAGGCACTGCTTCCTCCAAAAGTGGGTGACAAGACTCCAGGAACACAGAGGTGGGTCCCAGGCCCTCACAAATCCAGAGAACTCAGACTGCCACATTCCCAGATGCCAACCCTGGCCCCCCAGGTCCCTACCGTTCCTAACTTCCCAGGCAGGACGACGTCCCAGCCCACTTGTATTTCCTGTCTCACCTTCCTCATGGCCGCCCTTGACACACTCCATTCCAGGATACTGGCCAGAAGTCCTCTTACACTCATGCTCTGTGGACTCAGTCACCAAACTCGCGACTGGCTTATTACCTGCTCCCCCAGGCTCCACCTCCATGGCCGCTGTCCTGAGGAAAGGCCGTCCTCCAGTACAAAAGCAACCTTCTATCTGGACCCTTTGCTATAGGTTTCCAACCCCCCACATTCCTCTCCTGGTCTACATTCCACTTCTAGAAGAACAGCCACCTGGCCTCCAGCCTCTCTCTATTCCCTCATTCCTAAGTGGCCAGCCCATCTAGACTAATCTTGTTTTGAGTCACGGTCTTACATAGCCCAGGCTATCCTTGAACTTGCCTATGTTGCCAAGGCTGGCCCTTAACTCTTGGGGTCCTCCAGTCTCCATCTCCCACATGCTAGGATCACAGACATTTGTCACCACTGCCAGAGCTCCACCAGGTCTAACCTTATCAAGACCATCATCCCCTACAGCCCTTGGAATGGTGATCTGCCCTGTTACCCAATCTCCCCACTGGCCTGCTCTTCCAGAAGACAATTTACTGTCTCAAACTTGCGAAAGACCTCATACCTTCATACAGATCCCATCCAGGAGTCCAGGCCTTATGCACTGCTTCTTCTCAGGCCTGAAACCTGCACGCCTATGTTTTAAGTGCCACATTTAAATATCACATAAGTGCTTTTGTGGGGGATGGGGTCTAGTCACATAACACATCAGAGCTTACACAGCATCTCTGTCACACACCAGACTCTGAATGAGCCCCTGAAAGACGTCACCTAGCCTCTCTGACTGTTTCCTTACCTGTGAGACAAGGTAACGACAGTATCTCCCTTCTGCCAATTACTATACCCATGGCACACAAGAGGATATGCAGAAAAGTCCCCTATGCTTGGTGGGTCTGTACTGGACACATTAAAGTAGAATGCACAGAGATCCGTCACTGTCCTCCTGTCCATGTCTCCTCCATTCACTCACATCTCTGTCACTATATCACCTACCCCAGTGCAAGCTGATTGGTAGAGTCTAAATATGAAGTGACACTGGTTCGGTGAGACACAAACACAATGGAGGTGGGAGTTAGGGCTTTATGTAGCCCAGGCTGGCCTTCAACTCACTACCTACTGGTGGAGGACCTTGAACTCCTGATCTCTCTAGTACTAGGATTCCAGGCTTGCACTATTACTTGGGTCTTGTGTACATGCTGGGCAGCACTCTACTCACAGAACCCACAGTTCTTTGCTTCTTATCACGGGAAACACTATCCTGCACCCAGACACTGTCTCAGGGCAGTACTGGGCATGCACAGATCCATCATATTTGTGTCGCTATTGCACTGTTCTGATATTTCAGCTCTTGTTCAGACCATCACTGTGCACACAAACAAGGCGGTCCAGGACCAATCGCACAGTTCTGAACATGAATGACAGCACAGACCCAGCCTCTGAACCTCTCTGGGGAATTCTACAAAGCCCCTGAGGTAATGCAAAAAAACACCCAAGACACCATTCCCTGGCATCTCAAGCATCAAACTTATGATTTTTACAATAATATAGTAAAATTAAAATACCACACTGGTCATTTTTAGTAACATTTTTCATTCAAAAATATATGTGCAGGGTCTTAAAAATAAGGAATTAGAAAAAATTCAGGCTTAGTAACACAGACTTACAGTGTAATTTTCACTTTTCTGTTCTTTTCCTTTTAATTCTCTATTCTGGCCTTACTTATTCCATGGTTTGAACAATCTGCATCCCTCCCCCTTTCAAGATCAGAGCACAATGTACAGCCAAGTATAGACTCTTCCAAACACCTGGCAACCATGTCCCTAGCCAAATCATCCTATTATGTAGCCCTGCTGGGTAAAGCAAGCTCAGATTCTCTGACCCTGAGTAAGGTCTCACTAGATAGCCTCTGTGGATCTCCACAGTTCCCCCTTCTTAATAATATAAAGTTTTCAAGTCAGGGTACAGAGCTTAACTCTATGCAGCTCTGAATCAGCCTTCCACTAAGAGCTTGCAAGTAGCTGGAATAATTATAACAATACTCGTGCTCCTTATGGCTGCTATACCTCCTAGTAAAGGAGTAGAGGATGATAAAGATGGAATGGCCTTTTTGAATGGGTCTAAGATGACTACAGCAGTCTTAGCTGCACCAAGCCCTTTTTTAAAATCAATAAACTTCTGATGCAACTGCATCAAATAAATCAGTAAACTCCTGATATAACCACATCAAATCTAAGACGCCTTAGCATGATCATTAACATTAACAGGTTAACATCATAATTCTATCATGAATAGTACTATACATAATTACAATTCTTACAAACTTACATCCAAAAGCAAACTCTCAATAGAACTATTTACACTTCATAAACTTAAGCAAATATCCAAAAGCAATCTCTTAATAGAACTATTTACACTTTTTGCTAACAAAATATGAGGTACATTAACACAAGTTAACATTAATCCACTCAAGGGACAAGAAAAGTCTTTAGAGACTGAGGAATATTAACTCCCCCTTTTCTTTATAATTTTTTAAGCTGCATCTTGAGCCTGGGTAGAAAAAACAAATTTCCCTATTTCTACACAAAATTGTTCCATTTTTACACAAACAGTTCATGAGTTACCACAGTTAATAAAGCATATATGCATACACAAAGCAGTTCTTAAGTCATCATAGAGTCTATATGTGTAAGTTAATTCATAACTGTCCTATTGCAATTGAATCACTCCTGCCCATCTCACTTCTGAAAAGTTCAAAAAGTCAGTTCTGATACCAGTCTTAATGTTCTATTGAATGCTCGAAATCAGGGCCTGGCTTGTCAGCAGCCATGAAGTCTTTGTATAGCTGTCTAAGTCATAAAGAATCTGAAGCAAAGCTCATAATACAAAAAGTCCCACAACCAAAACTTGTTGCAGTTCTTTTGCTTGCAACAACTCAGTTCAAATTGGAGTCTCTGAAACTTTGCTCTAGTTACAGCAGCATTTTACACAGGTGGGCTTCCATTAGGCAATTTGCCCCGGGGCAAAGGTGGCTGTCACAGTAACTGAGCAGCTGCAGGTCTCTTTGCAAACAGAAGCTGAGTGGTTCTGCCTGCTGACTCTGTCCATTCAGCTTTTACAGCCTCAGTCCTTGAATACCATATAGCAGCAAAAACCTTTGTCCCAAAATCCTCCTCAGCAGTCTGTCTGCTCCTCCCATCACTGGCCCACATGCCCAGGACCCCTGAGTCCTGAGGCCCCAAGGGCTCTCTTGTGCCTCGTACAGTACAGCTCAAGTTGCTGCCCCACTGCTATGAGCTACCTCTCTCATTCAGCACCTTGGGTCTGGGAGGAAACCCAGCCTCGGCCAGTCATAGCCGCTGTACTCCAGCTCTGTTACCTGCTTTGCTGATGGCCTTGTATCCTCTGGCACTGCCTTGCTTGCATGGCTGAATACCACCCCTAGGGCAGCTCCATGGCTCCAGCCACACCCTGCCGCTGGGAGCTGGGGCTGTTCTGAGTTCCAGCATGTCTCACTCAGGCATTCTGTCAGTCAGCAGCCTCCCTAGGTAGTGCTGTGGAGCACTACCTCCACCATTGTTCCGCCCTTGGGGGGGATGCTCCCCCCCCCCTCCACAGGGACTCCAGTGTCCTCAGAACACACTCCAACTCAGAGGCACCTGCTCCCTGGCACTCCTGATGTGCACCCCACGGGCATCCCTCTCTGGAGGCTGTCTCTTGAGCAGCCACCATGGTGCCACCCTGCACTCTCCCTCCAGCTGCCCACTGACAGACCTGATCCGGCCACTGGGGTCTGAAGCCGCTGCCACTGCTTGCCCTTTGCCTCTCTACTCAGCTTGTCAAGGTTGGGCATAGCCTCAAGCCATGTCAGTCCAGCTGACTGCATTCTCCTCACCAAGGCTTGTTCAGGCAGAAGGCATGCAGAGCCCCACTGCTTGCACTGGCTCTCGGTATCTGCTGCCCGCACTGTGATGATGCCCTGGGGGTCTCAGCTACCAATGCCTGGCTGGGGCAGCCACTGCTCTTGCTGCTTCTGCTGCGCCAGCTTGAGGTGGGGGCTTCTGAAGCCATTCTCGGAGGGCCAAGTCCACAGTAGCTGCTCAGTCCCTGATGCTGCTTTCTGCATCTCAGATCCCGTGCAGGGGAAAACTTACTCTACACTAAGTTTCTATTAAACCTTCACTGTATCCCTAGACCTAAAGTCTATATTTCTCAACCTTCACCTTTTTTATAACTTTAAACCTAACTTAGTAAATAGACACAGCAGAGAGATACTTGCTGCAGCCTAACTCTAACTACTTGCTTTATATTTACAATATTACTCTCAAAGAAAAAAATATCACCGCCTCAATTAATTAATTCTGAGCATGCCCGAGGTGTTCCTTCTCTTTATCCTCTGTCCCTAAGTCCCTATTCAGGCACCATATGTGGGAGTCTGTCGGAGTCCAGCTCCCACCTGCTCTCACCTTTTGAAGGGTTCTTGGATGGAGGAGAGAGGAATGAGGAAATAATAGGTAGAAAGATAGAAAGAGACAATAAGAAAGACAGAGACACAGGATAGCTTCAGGAGGGCCCTGGGTCAATGCCCAGTCACCCAGAGCTTTATTCAAAAGGGCTTTTTAGAATACTCAAACAGGAGAGGCAAAAGACCTCCCCCTTGTGAGATCAAAGCACACTGTACAGCCAAGTGTAGACCCTTCCAAACACCTGGTAACCACCCTCCTGACCAAATCATCCCATTATGCAGCCCTGCTGGGTAAAGCAAGCTCAGATTCTCTGACCCTGAGTAAGGTCTCACTAGATAGCCTCTGTGGGTCTCCACGGTTAAATAAATGCAACACAAAAGAATACAACACATCTTTGCATTATTAAACAAATGTAACAACACATCTTTAATATTCTACAACAGAGGAGCTGAGATACAGCCATCTGAAGAGCAGCTCTGGGGAGTTCTGGGCAGGAAAGGATATCAAACGGGCATTCTAGAAAGGTTACAGAGTGTGCAAGACTGGAGGGAAGGGCATTGGTTTAGAAGCTTCTGGAAGGCCCCAGCAAGAGCTGATGAGGGCTTGAGCCTTGGCATGTAAGGGAGAGAGGAGGCTACTCCAGATCTGGTGACTAACAAGAGTGGGATAATAGGAGAGGGAGAGAGGGAGAGAGGGAGAGAGAGAGAGAGAGTGAGAGAGAGAGAGAGAGAGAGAGAGAGAGAGAGAGAGAGAGAGAGAGAGAAAGACTGTGTTTGCAGCAGAACAAATCACAGAGCCAGAAGGAGAAGCACTCCAAAGCCTGTGAATAAATAAGGAAGAAAGTGAGTATCTGTTTACGAGATGGAATACTAGTCAGCCTTTAAAATAAAAAAAAAATCCTGACATATGCTACAGTGTGGATAAAGACATCTAAGTGAATAAACACAAACAAACAAACACACACACACACACACACACACACACACACGCACGCACGCACGCACGCACGCACACTACATAAAGTAAGAACAGTCAAAACAGCAGAGGCAGAAGCAAAATGGTAGAATATGAAAGTAGAAGGTGACCAGTTGAGGAGAGGGAGGAGATCAACGGGGCCTGAAGGGGGACAAGTGTGGGGCAGATATGATCAAAATTCATTATATACATGCATGAAAATGTCATAGTGAAACCCATTATTATGTAGACATAATACAGGTCAATAAAATACATCTGGTTAAAAATTATCTGTCTGTGTGTGTTTGTGTTTGTGTGTAAGTATGTGTGCCGGTATGTTTGTGTGTTCACCTGTGTTCATGTACATGGGTGTGTGTGTGTGTGTGTCTGTGTGTGTTCATGTGTTTGTGTGTGTGGGTATGTGTGTGTGTGTGTGTTCGTGTTTGTGTGTGTGGGTATGTGGGTACTGTATATGCACAGAGAGGCCAAAGGTTAATGTTAGATGTCTTCCTCAATCACTCCTCATCTTATCTTTTGAGGCAAGGTCTCTCACTGAGCCTGGAGCTGGACAATTCAGCTAGACTGGATCCCTAGCGAGCCCCCAGGATCCTCCTGTGTCCCCGGCAGTGGGATTATGGCACTTACCCCCATGCCCAGCTTTTTACATGAGGTCTGGGGATCCAAACTCAGGGTCTCACACTTGCATGGCGAGTATTTCACTGACTGGGCCATCTCCCCAGCCCTTAGGAAACTATTTTTAAAACACAAATAACTAGTCTCCCATGCCATTTCTGTCCCAGAAGATCTGGGCTGGGATGCTTAAACTCCAGTTTCTAACGGTTCCAGGGCGTGTTGGTGCTGCCATCTCGGAGTACAGGTTAAGCATGTGGGAGGTACTGCTACTGTTGACTGACACCTGACGCGGCAGCAGGCGTATCAGTGACAAGTGATGGGCAAATTCAGGAAGACTTACCAAACCCCTAATGTGACTTTTTCCCACAAGTAAGTCAGTTGTGACTACCAGGCCCTTCACCAGAATCTGGGAGCCAGTCATGATGTCACCATCTAAGAAACTTGGGAAATGGGAGAGAAGTTCCTTCTTCGCAAACAGTCCTGTTACTGGAGGGGAGGTAGGAGGTCCCGGGACAGTCCTCAGGCTCTCTCATTCCCTGGGCACGCATGGCAGCCCTGTGAGCTACTCCTTAGCTGTGCCTGCTCCTGGAAGCCTGGGCACAGATGAGATCTTCCTGAACAAATGCTGAGTTGGAAAGTGAGGGTGTGTCCTGGATCAGCACTCTACCAGCAGGGGGATGGGGCTGGGAGCCAGAAGATAAATACTCTCTCCCCCTTCTCACATCAAGTGAGGGCTGGAAGTGCATTCCACAGCTCCCTCCCTGGGACTTGCTGCCAGCTGCAGGCTGTGGAAGCCTGGGCTTTCCTTGCTCCCTGTCACTGTCCCTTTTCCTTCCCTGAGACAGCTTTCCAACATGAGCTGCCTGTTCTGAGGCTCTGTCTCAGCCTCCTCATCTTCAGCAATCCAAGGCCAGTGTGATCGCCAACATCAATTGTCAACTTGGCAGTCACCCAGAAGACAAACCTCTGGCCATGTTGTTGAGGGGATTTCTAGGATGGGTTGATTGTGGTGGGAGACACTATGCCATGGGCTGGGGTTCTAGACTGAATAAAAATGAGAAAAGCAACTCAAGACCAGCATTCATGTCCCTGTCTCCTGCTGTGGATGTAGAGACTAGCTTCCTTGAACTCTTACCGCCATGGCTCCCCTGCCAGGATGGACTGCACCCTCAACCCTAAGCCAAACCGTGGCTTCTGTCGTGGGCTCTTTCATAACAACAAAAACGGACAGGTAAGACACGAGGGAGAGACAAGACGCTCAGTCTGCAATCAAAAAGTGGAGTGCCCTGGACAGAACCTCCTGCTCCATCCAAGATTCCACATCCCATAAATGATGCAAAAATAGGAATTAAAGGGATAAAATAAAGAGAAAGAAAGGCAGAAAGGGAGAGACGAGACCTAAGTGCAGAAGCCTGAGTACAGCACAGACTGTGCGGCATGAGGCATTGGGGCAGGATGGCGTCAGAAGCGGATGAGAAAGAGCCTCGATCACCAGGGACGGTAATATTAGACGAGGAAATGAGTGTGGCAGAGTGAAAAACTGGCCTCACCAGAGCTGCAAACAGGAGGGGGGGGGGTTGTTGAGACCCACAGGTTGAGAACCCCTGCTCTACAGGGAGGGAAGGAAAAGCAAAGTACAAGAATGAGTTTTACACTGTCCGACACACCACAGCCTACAAAGTTCTTATGACTGTGCCTAGGGTGTGAGACATCGATGATACAAACCCTTGGAATCGCTGTCCTCCTCCAACCCCACCACACAGCACTGTATTCCATAGGAGAGACCCCACAGTGGTATAGGTGTGGTAGAGGTGCTTCCTGGTTCCCAGCAGGCAGGAACAGAGAGCCAGGAAGGGACTAAGGACAAGGCCCCCCATCAAAGACCCACCCCCCAGTAACCCTCTTCCTCTGCTAGATCTAAAGTCCTGGCGTTTTCCAGCTCCCCTAAAATAGCACTATCCTAAACTGGGGACTAAGCCCCTAACACATGAACCTGCAAGGGATATTTCATAGTCAAAACACATAAAATCGCGTCACCTAAAAGTAGCTTTTCAAGAGGCAGCAAAATGGCTCTAAGGTACTTGCCACTAACCCTGAGGACCTCAGTTCAGGCCCCAAAACACAAGTGACGGGAAGAGAAAACAGGCTCCTTTTGTGCTTGCACAATGTTCTCTGTCCTCAACAAGCAAGCCATGTGCCGGGCAGTGGTGGCACACGCCTTTAATCCCAGCGCTCAGGAGGCAGAGCCAAGCGGATCTCTGTGAGTTCGAGGCCAGCCTGGTGTACAGAGTAAGATCCAGGATAAGCACCAAAACTACACAGAGAAACCCTGTCCGAAAAACAAACAAAAAAAAGAACAAACAAACAAAGCAAGCCATGGCTCATGTGGGTGCATCACACATACACACACACACACACACACACACACACACACAAACATCACCACACACAAATACAAACATCACACAAACACACACAAACACACATTAATTAATACTTCCTTTTAAAAATAAATGTAAACGTAGTTTCTAAGCCGGGGCTGATAGCGCAGGCCTGTAATCTCAGCTATTTAGGAGGTTGACGTGGAAAAATCCGAAATTCAAGGTCAGACCAGGGTTCAGAGTAAGTTTGAGTAAGTTGTCTCAATTGAGACCCTATTTTAAATTATAAAAAGGAAACTAGAGATATAGCTCACTGGCAGAGTACTTGTCTAACATGTATAAAAACTTAAACCCAAGATCAGGATAGAGTAAGAGGTTAGCATGTACAAAGCCCTGAGTTCAAACCCAACACCAAAAGGAAAGGGGGGGGGATAGATGATTGATAGATAGATAGATAGATAGATAGATAGATAGATAGATAAAACCAAGTACCCTTCTCAGTTCTGAAGTCACATCTTACTCTCCCCGGGTGGTGGTACTGTGACGAGGCAGGGTGGCAGAACTTTCGGTGGAGTCTGCCTGGAGAAACAGGTCCCTGGGGGCTGTTCCATCCGCTTCCTTGAGTGGCCCTAGCTGCTCCACCATGCCATGCTTTCTAACACCAACTGCACAGTGAGCCAACATAAACCTTGCCTCTCAACAGCTACTCCTGTGAGAGATTCTTATCTTAGCAACCAGAAAACTACCACGCTTGGCCAAATCAGTCTTTTTGTTTTCCAGCGCATTACAGGCAAACAAGGAAGAGTTCGCACCTTTGCCCCTCGCTTGAAATGTCCACCTCCTTTATCTTCTATCTTTAGCTATGAGCCTTTTCAAATTTACCGGAAAGGAAGATGTCTTCCCTCACACCCACCCAAATGTAACGGTTTTTGACCTTTCTCTAGAAGCCCCACAGCGCTTATGAATGAAAACGCTGCCATGTTGGGCACCATCCCACCGTGTTTTTCACATGTATGAGCTGGTAAAGTCAAGTGCTGAAAAAACACTGGATTCTCAATGAGACTTCACATTATCGGGCACCCTGCCCCAAATTATCAAGTTATAAACCCTTGTCATTTTCCCTGAAACACAGATAATGAAACAGGATGATTCAGAGCCTGCAAACGGTCCCAGTCTCTGAAATCATCGCTCACATGGACAAGAAGCCTCTAGAGCGCTGTCTGGCACACAGAAAGTTCCAGCTCCTTCCAATCTGTGGAAACAGTTAAAACAATTGGCTATTTCTCACACCTGCCCGGCAGTAACAGTCTATGAGCAGGGCTTGAAAAGCAATTCCTCCACCATGGAGAATGCCATTTTACATGTCCCGAAGACTTAGGCCAGATGCGAGGCAGGCTCCACTCCTGAAGAGTTTTTAATATCACCTACCCACAGGGTCCACACAACCTGAAAAACAGTCTTTCCAATAATGTTGGAGGTAACAAGACGTAGTGACAGTCTCTGTGGGTAATGTGGTCAAAATGTGCTACAAAATGTAATCATTCACTCCACTCTATCTGGGTCTTCTTAAAATAAATTAATAAATTGTTAAAATAATTAACAAATTAGGTAAGTGGGATCCCCAAATCATGTGGAATACATAACAGAAAAAGCAAACAATCCCAGAGAAAATAATAATACTAGAACATCCATGTATGCCCAACAAAATAAGGATCACCACCCAGAACTCCGATGTATACCAAACAAAATAAGGATCGCGACCACCCCAAATCAACCCACAGGCTAAAAAAAAAAAAAAAAAAAAAAAAAAAAAAAGGAAACTTCTGAAATTTTGCCTCTCATTTGGTGGTCTCCCTCCCCCGCCCCCAATAACTCTCTATATTCTAAGAATAAAATATTCCGGACAATTTCTGTGAAACCTGCCTCTCCAGCCCATCCACCTCGCGATGCCCCAAGATCTGCTGGGTGACATATGAGATCCAAAGTGGAGGGATAAAAATAGCCTGGTCCTCAAAAAGGCAGATAGCCGCCAGACAGCTGAGTCACTTTGAACCCATTTTGACTACTGAAAGGGGCATTTCCCCCTGCTTCTGCTTCGCACGCTTTCACAACCTCACAACCCACCGAGTAGGAAACCTCCACCAGCCTCCCTGGTGGAAGGCCAGGATGCCTTTTAACTTCCCCTCCTCCTGCGGGGTCACGATTCGGGAGTGAACTTTTAATAATTCACATAGCGCACGTCAGCCCAGTGACTCACTTAGAAAGGAAGGATTTGAGTAAGGCTTTGGGGAGCCATCATAAGCTAGCGACAGGCCCCTTATTTCTGCTGCCCTAGTGGACCACCCGGACCTGACAATGGCCAGAAAGGAATGGGATGGGAAGTAGGGGGAGGCGAGCTCAGAGGCCATCAGCATTGTCCCGCAGTGGCAAACCCTGAGCAAGGAAAAGCTCCTAGACGAGAGAGACTGGCTGTGCGCGCCGCGGGCTAGGGGACTCTCACCTACCACGTCCCCGCCCTCAGACACCCGGGAAAGCAGCTCAGAACCCTGGACTAACTCTTCTTTGCCTTTCTCGGTGCTGGAGCTGTGGGCGGGATGCTGATGACCCGGAGTCCCGGCAGCCCAGCCGCAGGCTAGCGGAACGAAGGCCCCAGAGGACTTTGTCTTCGGCCGCCGCAGCCCGGGGGCGCTCACTTGGTGCCGGGGAGCCAAACCCTGAGCCAGGAGGAGAAGCAGCAAGAGGAAAAGAGGGTCCCCGGCCCGCAGCTCATCTGGTCCCCTGCCCCGCGCGCCACCCAATTCCTAGGCCGCCGGCTGCGCGACCACGCCGGGGATCTTCCTTACCGGGGAGTCGTAGGAGAAGGCGCACTCGTTCTTGTAGACGCGGTCCCCCGACCTGGGCACGCGGATCGTGGGCATGTGCGGCACCAGTAGCTCGCCCAGGTCCCCTGAAGCCATCTTCCTGCCGCCGCCCGGCACGCTAAACAGGGCGCCCCGGCGCTGCATGGCCGCGGAGCGCAGCGGGCCTGGGAAGAAGCGCGGCGCAGCGGGAGAGCCGGCCCCGGGCGCAGCGGCTGGAGATCCGCTCCGGTTGGGGATCGACTCCAGCTGGGGAGGCTCGGCCCCTGCCCTGGCGGGCCGGCAGGCGGGCGGGAGCTGCTATTTTTAATCCAATGGCGAGTCGCCGGCCCAGCTGCAGCGTCAGGCGGGGCGCGCGCCAGCCGCAGCACCGGGGAGGGGGATGCCGAGCAGGTGGGGACGCTGGAATCGGAGCCGGGGAGGTCCAGGGGTCCCCGAGCACGCAGCCCGGCCCGCGATGGGTACCACCTCGGGGATGCAACCCCCAACTGCCCAGGACTAGGTCCGGGGTAGCCCGCACAAAAAGCGGTACGCAGCGCGACCTCCCCCATAGATCGGGAAGGGGTGGGTGGGACTCTAGTGTTGCCTCATTCTCAGGCTCTTCCTTGCTCCTTACTTTTTAACATGCAAAGCTCCATAAAAGACGCTAGGATCCAACAGGGCCTAGAGAGGGAAGGGGTATATATTTACTTTCTTGCGACAATATATAGTTTTCTTATATGTTGCAAGGGGAGGGGCCATCGGGATCTACCCTCCCCTTTCAGGATAAGGGTGACTATTTTTCTCTGGCTTTACAGTATCTCCTGTATGACTCAAGGTTCCCTGTTGAACATTCGGTGGCCTGATTTGAGGATCTATGCGCAAACATACATAGTCCTGCCCTTGCTTGTGAGTTCTTCAAAATAAAATAATGGATATTGGGGGGGGGCTTAATAATGTGCCAATAGAGCATGCCCCATGGCATATACTTTCATTTCTATCATTTTCTCTAAAAAAGAATAAGTAAGTAAATGACCCATGCAATCAGGAGATGGAGACCGGAGGATCAGGAGCTCAAGATTAACCTGGGCTTAGCTATATGAGATGCTGTCTTCAGAAAAAAAAAAGATTCCCATCTTTCCTACAATGAGGTTTAGTTCCATTCTTACGGCGTAGATCCTATTGCATTGAGGTTCGCTAACTACATACAGCATACTACCAGAACATAGCACTTCAAGAGTAGCAAATCCAAAGTATTCTGTAAGACTCTCCAGATAGGATGGTTCTTAAAGTGTTGTTGCTGTTACTAAATATCTCTTCCTCAAATTGCTTCAGAACAAAGAATTAGACACATCTCTTGGCTTCCTCACTGTCCAGTAGGATCTGTGTCTGTTCACAAATTGGCTATAGAGAAAAACTTGATTTAAAATGTCCAAAGCTTAAAATTCAATATTGGATTAAATGCAAATCAAATCAGTGAGATTTGTTTCTCATCTTTGCAGATGATAAAAGATTTATCAAGTTAGTCTGGGTTTAAGAAATGCCATCATACACGTTGTTGGTGAGGACAAAAACTGCAAACCTCTGACAGCGATTTTTGTTTTTATGTTTGTCATTGTTGTTTGTATCCCAAGCTGATCTTGAACTCCTAGTGATCCTCCTGCCTCAGGCTCACCCGTCATCCCCACTTGGTCCCCCAGAGCTGGGATTTCAGACCTGTGCCATCATGCCTGACTTTCTGGAAGGAAATTTAATAACACTGATGTGAATTTTATATGCATATACTGTTTTCCAAGCAATCTCCTGTGTGGCATTCATGCCACTTTTAAATTCAATCTGGGTAGGCTGTTTGTTGGAGCAGTGTTTATGATGGCAACTGAGAACAAAGAAAAGATCTATCGGTAGGAAGCAGTTACTGAGAACAGTGAAGTCTCTCTGCACCGTCATCAGTCACGTCACTGATGGAAACAGAACGCAGTTCAGTATGGGAAAGCCAGGGGTGTGTGAAGCTGGCTACCCACAGTGTCCCGATGGGCCTTCCTCCCAGTCAGCTCGGCCAGTTCCTGTACACATTTGTATGGCATGCCTTCTGGGCCCCCATAAATCTCTTAGGAAATGTGCAAACTGTATAATTGTCAAGATTGTGGAGAGGAACAGAAAACCTGCAGTTACAGGGAATGCACAACCACTTTTCTATAAGATTCTTATGGTTTTGTTTCTCTTTGCTTGTCTGTAACACTGGGATTGAACCCAAGAGCCTGCTACTAGTCAAGGACTCTGCCACTAAGCTACATCCCCAGTTCTTTTTAAAACTATATATTGAGACAAGGGCTAGCTAAGTTGTCCAGGTTGGCTTTGAACTTGCCATCCTTCTGCCTCAGTGTTCCCAGTAGCTGAGATTGTATGCTGTGAGCCCCATACCCATTTGCAACATCTTATTAGGTACATGCATTTCCTAATTAAAACCAGGCCTCATGATATGGCTCAGCAGGTAAAGGTACATGCTGTTTAAACCTAACGACCTGAGGCCATTCCCCAGAGCTCACATACAGGTAGAAACAGAGAATTGACTCTAAAGTTGTCTTCTGACATCTACACGCTCAAAGTGGCAGCCCACACACAGATGCTAATAAAAAGAATTAACTAAAATTCAATTTTAAAAACATCTTAGCTTCAATAGCCAGTAACAGAAGTTGAAGGCCATGACTGTATCACTGCAGTGATGCCAACCCTTTTCATACAACAAAATAGATTAGAATGATGGGTAATAAGTAAGTACTGTTGCACACCCCTAATCCCACGGGGGAGGGGGGCAGGCAGAAGATATCATAAATCAAGGCCAGCACTGGCTACACATTGAGTTCCGGGCCAGCCTGAGCTACAAAGAGAACCCATCTCAAAACAAAACAAATTACAGGAAGATATTTGTAAAACACACCAAAGTCAAAGAGGCTTCCTACAGCAGAAGTGACTAGTCTGAGGACTGTGATAACTTCCGGCTCCACGTATGGCCTTCCAGAGAGTTAATGAGTATGTGCCAAGTATGCAGCATATAAACATATATTTACATACACATAAATATCACACACAGAAACAGATAGATGTAAAACCTGTCTGCATAGCAGAATGCCAGTGGCATCCCAGATGACAATTCTAATCACAACAGGGGAAAGTGGACATGAACTAAGCATAAAGAGATAATTAAACTAGGTACATCTACTCAAAGATGCAAAATTATGAACTTGGTCTTAATAATGTTACTGTATCTTGGTTAGCATGTAATTCTTGTGTAATACCATTGAAAACCAGTTAAATAAGGCCAGGCATAGTGGCACACACCTCTAATCCCAGCACTCAGGAGGCAGAGGCAGACAGATCTCTATGAGTTCGAGGGCAGCCTGGTCTACAGAATAAGTTCCAGGACAGCCAGGGCCTCCAACAAGATTATATGTACTGTATAATATAAAACATTATGAAGACAAAAAATCTGAGTAAAAGAAACTAAATTAAGAAAATGTCTTAAGACATTTTAAGGCTGGACACAGTGGCACTTGCCTGTAGTCCCTTCTACTTGGGAGGCTCAGGGAAGAGGATGTCTGGGTCCAGGAGTTCAAGACCAGCCTGTGCAACACACTGAGTCCATCCAAATGGAAGGAAGGAAGGAAGGAAGGAAGGAAGGAAGGAAGGAAGGAAGGAAGGAAGGAAGGAAGGAAGGAAGGAAGGAAGGAAGGCATAGGAGGAAAATCTGGCTCAGTTACTGCAAACTTTAAATGTAGTTTTTCAAATTCTAGATAGGGACTCATCACTGGACTGCTTTTATTTCGAGGTTAGTTTCTTCTCTCAATCAAGAAGCAGACTGAAGAAGCAATGACGAATAACACTTAACTTCTAACAAATCCAATGTCTCAACATTTCAGACTCGATTTTGCCACATCAGAAGACTATGGTCCCAGGCCATTCTGCTTCTGCCAAGCTTCTCCCATGATGTCCTGGCAGAGCCCAGCTAAGCAGACAGCATTCTAGGGCCCCTCCCCTGTCCTTCAGAGTCCACCTCACCCCAGTACTTCTGAAGAGATCAACTTACTGTTCCCTAAGGGGAGATGAAGGGGCGCCAGTCTCAGTCGAAAACGCCCCCCCTCATATCTACCGTCTCAGCCCTCTCAAGTGCAGTTGTTTTTCCATGAAGTCCTTTCTGACAGCTCCAGTCTCTCTCGGAGATCTGTCTTTACGAATGAGAGCAGTGGGCTCAGCAGGTAAGCAAGGATACTGCTCCTGTAGGGGACCTGAGTTCAGTTCCCAGCACCCACACCGGGTTCACAGCTACCTGTAACTCCAGCTCCAGAGGGATCCAACTCTTCCCACCTTCACAGGCATCCTGCATGCACACGAGTGTGAGAGAACATATGAACATGCACATCATTTAAAACAATAATAAATCACACCATCTCCGTGATGGAGAATTCGTACTTAACATATGCAGAGCCCTGCATTTGACCCTGAGCACATAAAAATAAATGCCAATCAAAATTATAACCCTTGTTGCCTGTCTGTCATCAGAAACTCCATTGTGGCATGTCTTATACAGTTGCCCCATTAGCATAAGTTCCATGTCTAAATCTGTGAGCTCTGTATTTGTGCAGTGTTGACTGCCCAGAATAGTTCTATTTGGGGCATTCAGTAAGTCCCTGACAAGTGACTGACTCACCTTACTGACATTGTAATACATGCTCTGTGCAGTCAGCTTTGTGCATTTTTGGTTAAATTCATTGCTGCACAAATTTTATTTCAAGAACTGACAGAGGTTACATCAAATGTGATATGAATATTAGTTATAATGACTAATGCCAAAAGGGAAAATCAAGGGAATCTACAGAGTAAAAAAGATATCATAATTATTTCAATTAATGAAATAGCTCTTGACCTCAGAGGCTTGCCAGTAATGTCAGTGATCCCAAAGAGCGATTATGGTGAGACTTATGGAGAGTGAACCCTAAGACCTTCTGTCCTGTGGGTAACCTTCATGAGAAGAGCCATCTGTTAACTGCAAAACAATAGGCACTGAGAAAAGAAAATTATGGTGTTTTCTCCTTGAGACAATCCTACAAAGCCAGGAAGCACACATCGATTACCCAGAGGCTGGGGAAGTGACTCTGTGGGTAAGTGCACTTGCTATGCAAATATGAAGACCTGAGTTCAAATACCTATATTTTTTTTAAAAAAAAGCTGGATATAATTGCTGTTGATTGCCTACCATAACCAGATAATTGGACTTTATTGCTGAAGATACAACACCCTTGTCTGCAGAACATGGAAAAATCAAGCTGAAAGTGACCTGAAAATGTCCCCCCTGCTGGATAGCTTTCATAGTGCTCGAAGATGCTATGCAGGCCACTGAAGTAGAAAAGGTATCAGTGGTCTTAGCCAGCGGTGAATACTGATTACCACAATACTGACCTACCAGGCAAGACATGGTCACTGGTGCAAAAGTGGCATGAATATTATAGGGGTAACCAACCACTTTCTAATCAAATTTGAGGCCCGCTCCTCAAGAGAACATTCATGACTGACACTGTAAACACAGTCAAAAGTACATGGACTCAGGAAGTCATAAGACCCAGCAGAGAACCTATTAATGTTGTTTGCTAAATGGACATGTCGTCAAAGTGCCTTCTAAATACTTATGTTTATATCGGTAGTACAGTTCTCAACCTTGGTCACAGAAGCTTTTTTTCTGCAGTAAGCAGCAGTTAATGCAGAATCATAACTTTTCAACTTGCCCAGAATGAGTGACTGTTGCATGCTCAGCCACATCAACAGCATCAAGGAAGAGGAAGCAGGAAGAATGGAAGAGCCAGAAGGTAGAGAGGAGTGCTAAGAAAGGCTGTCTTCTGGGATGACATAGCCATCACACTCGCGAACACGCTGCAACAGTAGTTGCCTACACAAGACATGTTCAAGATCAAGCCACATCAGGCAATGTTCCAGCAGGCAGCATCAAATGGACTTAGTAGTTTAGAAAACACAAAAAGTGACAGTCTATCATCAAAGGAAACCAAGGCAGGAACTGAAGCAGAGGCCATGGAAGAATGCCACTTACTAGCTTATTGCTGATGTATTTGGTAGATGGTTTCCTCTGAGATGGGAACATTTAATACTTCAGAGAAGCTTGTTAAATCAGAAGGCAAAAAACTTCAGTAAGTCCCTAAAACTGATCAGATACACTCCCTTCCAAGAGTAAACAATAAAGGCTGCTGAAAGTCACTCTCAGACAAGCTGAGCTGTAAAGACTCTTTAGACCAGACCAGCTGCCTGGAAGAAGCAGAGACCTGCCAGGCTGCCAGGAAGAGATTTAGAACATCTGAGTCACCTAATGATATTCTGCTATACTCATAGATCAGTGTGTTATTCAGTTGTCATCAGAGAGGCTTCCTCTGGCAGCAGATAGGAGTGAGCACAGAGACCTACAGCTAGACATTATGTGACAAGAAAGTCTAAATGGGAGTCTCCATCAAATCTCAGGGTGTCCAACTGAAGAGGAGGCAGAAAGAGTGTAAGAGCCAGAAGGGATGGAGGACACCAAGAAAACAGGACCCTCTGAGTCAACTAAGCAAGGCTCATACGAACTCAAAGAGACTAAAGCAGGATGCACAGGACCTATATGGGCCTGCACCAGGTCCTCTGCATACATATTGTAACTTTCAGTTTAGTATTTTTATGGGACTTCTGAGTGTGAGAATGAGTGGGTCTTTGATTCTTGTGCCTGCTCTTAGGACTCTTTTCCTTCTGTTGGGTTGTCTAGTCCAGAATTGATGTGACTTTTTTTCTTCATCTTCCTATATTTTATTTTGTCATATTTGGTTGGTATCTCTTAGAAGCCTGTTCTTTTCTAATGAGAAACATAACGAGAGTGGATCCAAAGGGGAGGGGAGGTACTGGGATTAGTAGAGGGAGGAGTAACTATAATCAGGATATATTGTAATAGAAAAGAATCTATTTTCAATAAGAGGGGGGGAAAGGGATATCTGAATCACTTGGAAAGGATACTCTCCAAACTGTTGAGCTGCCTGCAGGCTGCAGGAAAATGTAATGGAACCCAGCTGCTATGACAAAGGCTACTACTTGGAAAGATCAAGGACTTTTCCAAAGGTCAAGCCATGGCTTAAAAAGTCTTGGTGACATTTTAGCATATTTATATATATGATATATATGATCTCCTGAATTAAGGTAACACCCTTATGGAAACAATGCCTGTCTCCTAGGTCAGGAGGATAGCTTTATTTCTTATGCAATTTAAGCTGAGACCCTCCTTTCTTATAGAGCTTTGGTGGTATTTATGCTAACAGTATAGACCTCTAACATTTTACCTAACCACTTCTAGGAATATAGATTGAACACCTAAGTCCCCCTCCCCCCTTTATATATATATATATGTGTGTGTGTGTGTGTGTGTGTGTGTGTGTGTGTGTGTGTGTGTGTGTATATATATATATATATATATATAATATATATATATATATATATATACATACTTACCGGTATTAGTATAGCTCTCAGTTGACCTCCTCCTTTGATTAAAGGAGGAAATGAATCTAAGTACACCAAGTTCTTTGTCCATCTACTTTATTCCTCTGGGATAAAATCCTATCTACGCAGCTTCAGTTCTGTTCTCATGCCTACCTCCTTTCTTGCCTTGATCATATTCTTGAATTGATTCTTGAATTGATCATATTCAAGACTGTGCAGTTGACCTCCTCCTTTTGGGGGTTGTAATAGAAAGCCAGACAGTCACTGCCTGAGGAAAATTCTTACCTGTCTTTATGACCCTGTAGGGATTCAAGCCTGGTGACCTGACTGCAGAGGGAGGATTTCTATTGCTTGGGTTTATAACTGAATATCCTAGAGAACTTGAGGACAGAGAACTGAGAGGGATAAGGAGGATTTTGACTAGAGAACGTGAGGACAAGATGGAAGATGAGGAAGAGTCAGATGGGGAAGTACTAGATGGGTAAGAATGAGATGAAAAGAACTTAGATGAGGCAGAATTAAGATGAGAGAATTAAGATAGAACTTAGAGGGGACAACAGATAAAGGCAGAGAGAAATCAGGCAAGAAAGGAGGTAGGCACGAGAACAGAACTGAAGTTGTATAGATAGGATTTTATCCCAGAGGAATAAAGTAGATGGACAAAGAACTTGGTGTACTTAGATTCATTTCCCAGAATTAATTCTCGCCATTCGTAACCTTTCTTCTGAGCCCCTGGGAAGAAGATTATTAAGGCTGGTTCTTAATCATATTCAAGACTGTGCAGTACACGCCAGGTTCCCTGCGCTGTGAGCTGTCACCTATGCTGGGGTGGGCTTTGATGATGCAACTCTCTTTGAGTCATGTCTGCACCCATAAGTAACCCATAACCCACATTCCTGTAAGTAAACTCAATGAAACTCATTGGTTCACCAAATTGGACTTCGGTGGTATCTGTGCTTTGGTCTGTACTGAGCTCACTGTCCAGGGAGAGTAGATGTAGTGTCTCCCCAAGAAAATTCTTGACATACAAGACCATGGCTTGCTCAGTGTTCTTTCTTACACAACCTGGGAGCACCTGTCCAGGGACGGCACTGCCCATATAGGGCTGGACCCTCCCATGTCAATTATTAATCAAGAAAATGCCCCCACAGAGTTCCTACAGGCCTATCTGGTGGAAGCAGTTCCTCAACTCCTGTTTTGTCTTCCCAGGTGACTCTAGCTTGTGCCAAGCTGACAAACACTAACCAGCATGGCATCTGTTTTCATGAATCCAAAGGAAGTGTTCATTATTTTACAGTGTTATTGATCATGTCAACTTTTCCTCTGCTGGCTCTTACTTGCCCCTTTCACCACACATATAAAAAAGTAAGATGGTTTCTGCTGTTAAATTCATAGGACAATTGTCTGACTAGATGGTAGGCTTGTGTCAGAATGATCAAACTCTGAGAGTAGCTCTCAATGTCGGAGTGAGGTAAATTGTTATTCAGCTTTCCAGGAGACCTGGTAACTATGTGATATGTAGCACTTTCCACAGTCCTTCAGGA
Organism: Peromyscus leucopus; assembly: GCF_004664715.2. Lineage (NCBI taxonomy): Eukaryota > Metazoa > Chordata > Mammalia > Rodentia > Cricetidae > Peromyscus > Peromyscus leucopus. The sequence goes on along the minus strand of NC_051068.1, from coordinate 12,900,842 downwards.
GCCTGGCCCACAGGATACTCACCTCATTGGGCAGATCATCTCTCAAGGCAATTACAACACCATCCCCTGATGCCCATCACCAGACAGGGAGACTTGTCCTCCCAGGTGGTGGAGAAACCCCTATGAGCATGGTCGTAAACACCAGCCATGCCTCCAGTGCTGTGTTTCAGAGCCCAGCAAGTTGGTCAAAGCAAGATCTTTACCTATGACATGAAGCTCACTGGGAATTATGCCTCACTCTGTGGTAGGAGACAAAGATAAAAACCTTGAGCTTCTCTTTCTAGATTATTATGATGCTTAGTCTTTGTTATTAACTTGATTGCATGCCTGTTTGGGTTTTGTTTTGCTTGATTTTTTTTTTTTTTTGAGAAGGGCTTATGCTATAGCTCAGGCTGGCTTTGAACTCCTGGCAGTCCTCATCCACTTTGCCTCCCAAGGGCTGTGATTATAGGCATGAGTCAGTGAGGCATTGGGCCTTACTTTTTTGATTGAAAATCACCTAGAAGAGATCAATGAGGCTCACTTCTAAGAGTGTCCAGGAGGACGTTTTCAGAAAAGATTAACTGAGGGGAAAGATTTCTCTGAATATGGGCAGTACCGCTCCCCAGGAACTGTCACCCCCTATACACATGTATGCTGTGTAGGGAGGCAGCTGAGCACCAACCTTCCCTTTTCTCTTCTTCCTAGCCACCATCATGTCAATTAATTTGCCCCACCATGATAAACTTAACCTTTTGAAACCCTGAGCCAAAATAAATCATTCCTCCTTTAACAGCTTAAGTTGTTTCTGTCAGATATCATGGTCACAAGGACACAAAGGTAACCAATAATTTCTAACTCCTCTCCCCAAAATTTCACCTGATGGTATGCCCTGTATTTCCTCAGAATATATCTCTCACCCTCTGCCACTGGGCACCTACCACATCCCTGGGTCCCATCTGCACATTTCCATCACCGTCGGGATTAGCATTATACCCTATGCAGTTTGATAGTAAAGACCAGAACTGGGTAGACTGTATAGCCTGCCTTTGTTAGAGCTGAGGCTGTGTTCCTTCTTCAGTAGTGAAGTTGAACAGCTGCATCAGATATTTTATGGCCTAAGGAGCAAAGATATTTACCATGAAACCCTTTACAGAAAAGGTTTGCCCAAACCCTGGTCAAGGTCACTGAAGACTCAGAATCAGATACTTGACATGACCTGTAGTAAGAGAGTAGGTCATGTTACTTATCTTCAGATTTAGCTTCATGAGAAACTAGCAGCTGCAAACCAACTGCAAGAGATATTTTAACTTGCTTCAGGTAGATCTTCTCCGAAATACCAACCAGACTGAAGTCACCACAGTGTTCACTGTTGGTCAGTCATTGGTTATTGTCATAGTTTTCCCATCTAAAGCCAAAGACAGATCAGGAGCATGGTAAGAATAACCATGTCCACTTCTTGGTCTTTGGTAATGGTGCAAATTCCAGGATTGCAGTTTTTATCATAGCCGTAGAGTGTTAGGGTCCTTTCCACTAAGGTCATTATTTCTCCATGGCTCAGGGATCCAGTGTGGAGACCCTGGGCAGTGGATACCAATGATGCCTCCAGAAGAACTGATGGTCCTCCTGGGTCCAGCAACAGATGCACTAGCCCCCAAGAAGCTGCTCCTGGCAGAAAGGATAGGCACCCAAACATGTTCCAGTTTTGCTCAAAGCCAGTTTCCAGTGTTGTCTGAAGGACCTGGAACACAGCTCCTTGGGAAGTGGGGAAATGTCCACAGTCTCTGTATGTGATCACACTATACCTCCATTCTTCCAGGAGCCTGGCCTCATCTTCCTCCAAGGAACTCTGGGGCTTTCACTATCCACATGGACATGACCACTAACTACTGTGTGTGGTGGCTTGCCTCCGGCCGCCGTTTGTTAGCTGTGGAGTTGGTGAGAGTGGAATGTGACAGCTTAGTGGAATGCCCACTGCCTTCACCCCTGTGCATCTGTGATGAACCACAGTCAGAGCTGTGTGAATTAGTCGCCTCTGAGATCCGTTACTTACACTTGGGTCTCTGCCTGATGTGATAAGCACACTGGATTTGCTTCTGGCAGAACATCACTACCACCCAGGCCTCTGTCAACACAACCGGCATGAGAAAGTCTACCGTACCAGTAACTCCTGTCGTTGGCATTCAGCCAGGAGGAGCAATTAGTAAATTGCCTTGAAAAGATTCCAGGCTGCCGGGAACATACTAGATGGGCTGAACTCAGCAGTTCTGTCTCCTGGGTCCCTGCTCCTCTGCCATGCCAAGAGACTTCTAGGCCCTTGTCACCATGTAGCACCGAGCCAGCATCTGGCCCAGCTTTGCACCCGGCATCCAAGGCTTGCCCCCGAATCCTAGTACATGCTGAGGCCATCGGTAAGTACATCATGATCAACCAAATTTGCTGGACCTAAACTTCCAGCTTCTGTTCCTATGTCAAACATTTTCAAAAATCTAGCCCTACAATCACGGTCCATTTTGTAAAATGTATTGATTCCTGTGATTTTCAGGATAACTACTGGATCTTTTTTTTTCACACTGAATCATCACATAAAATGGTTATCAGTAGAGAATACAGAAGTGTTGGACAATGGGGAAAATGCTAGCTAGTTCCAGGAGGGAAATTTTTGGATTTGTTATGGAAAAATGCCGCTTGTTCTGAAGAACTTCAGAATTGGACATCTATCTGTCTCTGCACAGTTCTAGATGTCTCTATTTTAATTGTAAGGACACATAGTACTCTTTTCTCATATGCCATTGACACAAAAGTAACTCCTCTCTCTCTCTCTCTCTCTCTCTCTCTCTCTCTCTCTCTCTCTCACACACACACACACACACACACACACACACACACACACACACACTTACATATTTTCATATTTTCTCTCTTTTTCACAGGGGCTTCCTCCTACCTCAGCCTCCTGAATACTAGGATTACAGGTGTGTGCCACCATATCTGGCTGGAAATGAATTCTTTTTTCATGTTCACATAGACAATAGGTTCATTCTATTCTTTGAAAACTTTAAAGATCTGTATATGTCTGACCCTTGCATTTAATTACTAACATGATTTTAGACACATGTCTGTGGCTCTGGCACACACACATGATGCTAACATCAGACAACACAGATGCTAACGTGGTTGGCTGACTTCACATCTGAGTGCTGTGGTCTGCACTTGCCGACTGGAAATTGAAGTGGAAGCTCCTGCCTTCCTTCCATCAACTCAGAACTGAGTATTGTAAACACCCATCCTGCCTTCAAGGCTCTCGGGCTTACAGCATGTTCTCTGAAACTAACCAGGGTCCTACCACTGTAAATGCTAGAATCTAGCTTTGAATAATCAACAGGAAGAGCTCAATTAGAGAGCAAAGAGTGACTCCAGCACTGAAGGCCACGTAGGCAGACACTCATCAAGTCAGGATCTACTTAAGAGGCTTTCCTCTAGCGGGGCATGGTAGCACACACCTTTAATCCTAGCACTCAGGAGGCAGAGGCAGGTGGATCTCTGTGAGTTCGAGGCCAGGTTGGTCTTGAAAATGAGTTCCAGGACAGCCAGGGCTGTTGCACAGAGAAACCCTATCTCCAAGAACCAGAAGGGGTGTGGAGAGGCTTTCTTTCTAGACATGTACATCAGCTGATGCAATGCCTTCCCTCTTCAGATAGCCAACTCAAGATCCAGGTTTCTAGAAAACAATCTACTTGGCTGAGCCTCAGAATATACTGAGCCAGGCCTATGATAGGGAGGGAGTCATTCATCAAAGAAGAAATGAGGCCATTCTAAATAAACAAGACAATAAATAACGATGCCTTAAAAGCCTGTTGAGGATAGGAAATGTTTGTAAAATATCTAACAGCTGGCCTGGAGCTGCTGCCTGCTCCTCTTCCAGCATAAGACCAGCTGCTGGTGCTTTATAAATGTTTCTTATTCTAGTAACACCTCTAACATTGAAGTTTTTCTGAGAAACAGTGTAGAGTCTCTGTGATACAAGATGTATTAAGACAATCTCTACTCCCAAGTGTCCTGAAATCTAGCTAGGGGGGCAAAGTTCTCAAATAAAACATGTCCTCTAACACTTGTTTTATCGTGTGATGAATAATGGATAGTATGCCTACTAGAGTTGCTGAAAATGTGGGGAAAGCAGAATTTAGGAAATTGAACTGAATGAAGGAGAGTCTTCCAATCAGATTCATCATGAGCAAAAGCATGAAAGCCAGATTGCTCATGAGTGGGCTCTTGGTGGAACTATTAAGGCCACTCCATACAGTTAAAAGGGAGGTTTATTTTGTGGGGTAACTTACAGGTGAAGGGATAGGCTACAGGGTCTGGGAAAGGTGTGGTGCAGTCTGGCAGTGTTCTCTGGAGAACTCTGCTCGGTCTGCCTCCAGCGTCCAGGGTCCAGGAACCAAGAGAGGTCGGGATCTTGGGTCTTCCGCATCCTCCCTCTCTCAGCCCCACCTTGTAGTCATGGCCATTACTGAAGTCTCAATAGGGGTTGGAACTTCCAGGTCAAAGCTGGAATGGCTACCCACTACAGTGGACCAATGAGCACTGAGTAGACCAAGTTATAGGTTCATGCGGAGAAAGGCAGCTCCCCCAAATTATCTGCAGTTCAACCTTAGGAAGGGGAAAATGCCTCCTCAGAGGCCTCTGTGTCCTGATCCCTAGGACCTGTGAAAATGACCTTACATGCAAAAGAAAATCTTCAATTAAGTGCTATGGAATAATCCTTTTGTACACTGTGAAGATACTCAGATTGATTTAATAAAAAGCTTATCGGCTGGTAGCCAGGCAGGAATTACAAGTGGGACAATCAAACTAGGAGAATGATGGGAAGAAAAGAAGGACAGAGTCAGGAGTACCAGCCAGCCACCAAGGAAGCAGGACATGTAGAAAATGAGGTAACAAGCCATGAGCCATGTGGCAAAGCATAGATAAGAAATATGGGTTAATTTAAATATGAGTTAGATAGTAACAAGGCTGAGCTATCATCCGATCATTTGTAATTAATATTAAGCCTCTGAGTGATTATTTGAGAGCAGCTGTGGAACAAGAAAACTTTGCATATTAAGGATTTGGAGGTGAAGAAACTAGCCTAGATCAACAGAATCTGCCCCAAAAGTTCGTGTAGGTGTCCTCATGAGACAAAGTGAGCTGACATGTGCAGAAGAGGGAATAGAAATGTGACTGTGGAGGGCAATATTGCAATCTTGGTGCAATAGTACTGGTTTCAGATTCAGCCTCCAGAACTGGAGAGAATAGATTTCCATTGTTTTAAACTGCCATGTCTGTGGCCACTTGTCACACCCACAGGAAACTAGTTTAAACTTACCTTGCTGCATGTGGTAAAGCAGATCTAAACCTCACAGTCAGGATACTGAGGTGGGAGTATCAAGTTTGAGGCTACCCTAGACTAGATGACAAGTTCCAGAACAGCCTGGACAAATGGAACTCTGGTTGCACACTGCAGTGGCTTCATCCATAAAATGTTCATATAGGAAATACTACCTCTGATAAAATCATCAAATACACACCATTCCCAGCTCTCCTTTTTCTTATCACCTCCTCTGCTATTGCTTCTGAACTTACACATGAAGAAGTCTTCCTGAAAAGCTAAATTTACAAAAGATCATGCTAGAGAGAACTTCAAAGTATAAGCAGAGGTCACAGTGGATTAACAGATTGCCAACAGAATCATGAGACTCATTGTATGAACTACATTTGTTTCCAGTGTCATGTGAACAGTCTCATGGAAAGCAAGTAGATTGAACAGTTCAGATACTTGAATATCTCTCAAGAAAAGTTTGTCCTCTGAAAAGGACAAGTGAAGAAAGAGGCAAAGGGGTCAATAAGATGGCTCCAGAGGTAAAAGCACTTGCTGCTCAAGCTTTGTGACCTGAGTTTGATCCTCAGAACCTACATAAAGGTGGAAGTAGAGAACCAACCACACAATATTATCCTGTGACCTCCAAACACAAGCCATGTGTGGTAGTTCGAAAGTGAATGTCCCCCATAGGCACATATGTTTGAATATTTGGTTCCCAGTTGGTGAAACTGTTGGAGAAGGATTAGGGGGTGTGACTTCCTTGGAAGAGGTATGTCAATGGGATGAGCTTGCTACAATATCAAGGGCTCTAGCCCTCTGGAACAGTATGCTAATTAAACGCTTTCTTTTATAAGTTGCTTTGGTAATGTGTCTATCACAGTGATAGAAGAATAACTAAGGCCCTATGGCATGTACACACACACACACACACAAGACACACACAGAGGAAGAGAGAGAGAGAGAGAGAGAGAGAGAGAGAGAGAGAGGAGAAAGGGAGGAGAGAGAGAGAGAGAGAGAGAGAGAGAGAGAGAGAGAGAGAGAGAGGAGGGATAGGGAGGGAGAAAGTAATAATGAATAAAATTAAATATATTTTTGTGAGATAATATAACTGTATAGCCCTGATTGGTCTGGAACTCATTATATAGAGTAAGCTGGCCTTGAATCACAGAGATCTACCTGCCTCTGAATCTTGGCTGCTGAAATTAAGGGCATGTGCTACCAGGCCCAACTAAAATGCATTTTTAAGAAAAGGAAAAGGGGGCTGGAGAGATGGCTCAGCGATTAAGAGCACTGGCTCTTCCAGAGAGGTCCTGAGTTCAATTCCCAGCAACCACGGGGTGGTTCACAACCATCCATAGTGAAATCTAGTGCCCTCTTTTGGTCTACAAGCATACATGCAGGCAGAACACTGTATACATAATAAATCTTTTTTTTTTTTTTCTAAGAAAGAAGTAGTGACACATTCGGGAGGCACATGAGAGGGGAATGTATTGGCACACCTTGGTGCTCAGAACTGATTGCTGTCATTTATTCTGAACTGAAACATTCCAAACTGGACCAAAGTTCATTAAGAGTCGGGAAGTAAGGCTGCTTTAAAGCCAGCTCTCAGGAGACAGAGGCCTGTAGATCTCTGTAAGTTAGAAACCATTATGGTCTACTAACCTAGTATGGTTTCCATCCCTATGATAAATACTGTGTTCAAAAGCAACTTGGGCAGAAAAGGGTCTATTTCATCTTATAGCTTACAGTACTTCATGAAAGGAAGTCAGAGCAAAACCCAAGGGGAAATCTGAAGGCGGCAAATGAAGCAGAGGCCATGGAGGGGTGCTGCTTACTAACTTGCTCTCTGTGGATCTCTCAGCTTACTTTCTTATCCAACTCAAGACCACCTTCCTAAGGGTGGTAGCACCCACGGTGGACTTAGTCCTCTCACATCAGGCATCAGTCAAAAAAAAAAAAAAATCCCAAAAGACTGCCCTACAGGCAAACTTATAGAGGTATTTTCTCACTTGAGGTTCCCTCTTCCTAGATGATTCTAGCTTGCATCAAGTTGACAAAAAAATATAGACAGTACATCTACATGGTGAGTTCTAGGACAGCCAGGGCTACATACTGAGACCATGCCTCAAAAAGAAGAGGAGAAGAAGAAAAAGGAGACAGCTTTCAATTGGTCTCATGCACCAAAGGGCAAGTTAAATGGGTAATCCAAATGACCAAACAAGGCATAGCAGTATGGGATCAAGGTCAGTATTTGGTCCAGACTCATTAATGCACGGCCTGCCCTTGCATGTTTCCCTGCGGACAGAGTGTTTTCCACACCCCATACCCTGGAGATTTGGAAAGAGAAGATACAAGTACCCCCCCACACACACAGCAGAGTCCAGTGGAGCCCAACAGAGCCCAGCTGAGCAGATACAATGGTAACCTCAGCCTCATAAACAAGAAATAGTTACCAATTATTGTAAGCCATTGAGTATTGAGATCAGCAATTACCATAGCAAATGGCCACTGGTCAAGCTTAAATTTGCCTTACTGCTACAGAAGTCTCATTCTGACTAACCTTTGACCCTTTTGCTGTTATTTTCCTGATTAAAACTGTATCTTCTAAAATTATTTTTCATGTATTCCCTGTTTCCTGCTCTTGAAGAATATAGATAAAATTGAGTCTGTGAACAGCAAATTCATTCACTCCAACAGAAACGATTCTTAACATTTTCCATCATCATTGTTTAACAAACAATATGAAAACACCCAGGAAAAAAAGATTAAAAGAAATAAATCATGCTGATCTTCAAAAATCCTTCCATGCAGAGTGAATATTGTTAACACATAGTGAATTTAATTCCAGATAACTAGTATGTTTATAGATAGAAAGCAAGATGGATGGATGGATAAAAAGAAATAATTTCACAAAGGTAGAAACATGGGAAACTTGGAGCAGCTTGATTTTTTCTTCATTATAAGTAATTATATTTATCTGTTGATAATATACCCTAAACTCCCTTTTTAAAGCTCTGAGGTGAGAATGTATCTTAGGGCCAATAGTGCATCCTTTCCATTTTTGGGTCTCTACATCTTGGAAATGACCCTTCTTATACATCCATCTCAGGGATTCCAGTGCTGGCTTCTCCTTCACATAGGAACAGTGTGGCACTGTGCCCAGGGTAGATTTCCCAAAGGGCTCTGCTTCCCAGAGGAATGGACTCCTGCCAGCATCCTGGCATTCCACACACAGCTATTTCTGCTTTAACATGTCTCCTATTTTTCTTTCCTCCTCCAAACTTTTCTATGTCTAAGACAGAGAGTCTCTATGTCTCTCTCTGTCTTAGTTTCTTTTCTATTGAAATGACAAAACACCGTAACCAAGGCAACTTATAAAAGCTTAACTGGCCTAACGGTTTCAGAGGATTAGCATCCGTAACAGTGGAACAAAGGCCTGAGAACATCTGAGAACTCACATCATCATCGGCAAGTAGGAGGCAGAGAGAGCCATATGAGTCTTTTGATCTCACAAAGACCATCCCCAGTGACACATCCCTCCAATGACACACCTACCTCCTAATACTTCCTGAAAAGTTCCACCAATTAGGAATCAAATATTTAAACATTTGAGTTTCTTGTGGGTAAAGTTCTCATTCAAACCACCACTTCCACTCCCGCTACCCCATAGCCACATATCCATATCATAATACAAAATGCATTTAGTCCAACTTCAAAATTCCCCATAGCCTTTCAGTCTCAACACAGTTTAAAAGTCCACAGTTTCTTCTGAGACTCAAAGTAATCTCTTAATTGTAACTGCTTGTAAAAGAAAGAGGAAATTTATATATTTCCAGCATACAATGGCACAGAATATGCATTGATATTCCCAATGGAGTGATTGGGACATAGTGAGGAAATGAACAAAAGCAAGACTCAAACCCAGCAGGGCAAACGCGAAATCCTACAGTTTCATGTCCAATGCCAAAGGGCTCAAATGGCTTGTCCCTTCTGGCTTTGCTGCCTGCAGCTCACTGCTCTCCCTTGGGCTGGTTCCACCCACTGTGTGCTGGTTTCCTAGGCAGACAACCCCCATCTCTAGCACCACTAACATTGTGGGGTCTCCAACTCAGTCCAGGCTTCACTTTCACAGCTCCAGGCATTGGTCTCACCCCTGCCAAATGCCTGGCCTCCAAGGCTCTCCTCAACCACAGGGAAAGATTCCACAACCTCTTTATTCATGTATTCTTCCTGACTCTCAGGCCAGAACTACATGGGCAACATTGCCAAATTCAGCTGCCCTCTTGTGATGGAGTCTGGGCCTCTTGAACCACATTTGCAGCAGCTTGTATTTGCTGTTACTTTTTAGGAGCAGAAAATTCATTAGTCATTTCCTTTTCACAAGTTAGAATCTTAGCTGGGTAGGGTCTTGTCCTAAGGCTACCCCTCTCCTTTTCTCGTTTTAATCAGGTCTTTCTTTAATCTTTTCATCTCTGTCAACATAGGCCTTGGCTCCAACATTGAAATTCCTGGTGACCTTTTCTGTTCAAGCTGTTTATTTTTTTTCCCTACTTGTTCTTTTTCATTGTAGACCTGTATAAAAGTGATTACTAAGAACCACATAACAAGGTCAGTATTGGGCTGCCTTGAAATCTTCTCTACCAAGGAAATTAGTTCATTACTTTTCAGTTAGCCTTGGGAAAACTCTTAGGACAAAGGCAGAAAACAGCCACATTTTTTACCAAAATATCATAAGAGTGATCTCTAATTCAGTTGCTAATATTGTTTCCTTCTGAAACCTCTTGAACTGGACCTCCACAGTTCACATTGCTCTCATCACAACTCCTCCCAAGCCTCTACCATGATGGCCCTTTAAGCTCTGCTTACAGAATTCAACCACTTTCCTAATCCAAAGTCTCAAGGTTTTCCATATTCAAAAATAAATAAATAAACTGAACAAGTGGTTCAGTCTTTCATAGCAATACCCCACTCCTGGTACTAACTACTGTCTTAGTAATTTTTCTATTGCTGTGACAAAAAGCAACTTATAAAAGAAAGCATTTAACTTGGCTTCCTGTTCCAGAGGGTTGGAGTCCATAATGGTGAAGCAAAGACATCAGCAGCACAGCTGATAACTGTTAAGCTGATAACTCACATCTTGATCTGCAAGTAGGAGGCTTCGAGAGGCACACTGAGAATGTCATGAGTCTTTTGAAACCTCAAAGCCCACCCACAGCGACACACCTCCTCCAACAAGGCCACACTTCCTAATCCTTCCCAAACAGTTCCACCAATTGGGAACCAAGTATTCAAACATATGCAGCTGTGGGAGTCTGTTGCTGGAGGGCTTCTCTCCAGGTTCCCCAAGCCCTGCAGTCCCACAATCCACTTATAAAATAATCACTCAGACGCTTATGTTACTTATAAACTGTATGGCTGTGGCAGGCTTCTTGCTAACTGTTCTTACATCTTAAATTAACCCATTTTTATAAATCTATACCTTGCCACGTGGCTGGTGGCTTACCGGCGTCTTTACATGCAGCTTGTCCTGGCGGCAGCTGCAGTGTCTCTCCCCTCAGCCTTCTGCTTCCCAGAATTCTCCTCTCTCCTTGTCCCACCTACTTCCTGCCTGGCAACCTACTTACTGCCTGGTCACTGGCCATCAGTGTTTTATTTATATAGAGCAATATCCACAGCAGGAGTCATTCTTATTAAAACAACCATACTGTCTGTACTGACTAGTTTTGTGTGTCAACCTGACACAAGCTAGAGTCATCAGAAAGGAAGAGGCTTCAGTTGAGGAAATGCTTCAATGAGACTCAACTGTAAGGTATTTTCTCATCTACTGATCATTGAGAAAGGGCCCAGCCCATGGTGGGTGGTGCCATCCCTGGGCAGGTGGTCCTGGGTTCCATAAGAAGCTAGGCTGAACAGGCCAGAGAAAGCAAGCCAATAAGCAGCTTCCCTCCATGGCCTCTTCATCAGCTCCTGCCTCTGGGATCCTGCCCTACTTGAGTTTCTGTCCTGACTTCCGTCAGTGATGAACAGTAATGCTGTTATTATAAGTCAAATAAACCCTTTCATCCCCAGTTTGCTTTTTGGTCATGGTGTTTCATTGCACCAACAGGAACCCTGGCTAAACACACTCTCTTGCACATTTGGCTCCAAACAAACAGAAATCAGAGATGTAACCTGAGTTTCCTTCCTTTCCTGTCTTCTTCTCTCCAAGAACCTGAATGGGGTGACACCTCCACTCCTACTCCATGCCCTCCTTTGGTCAAGATTTCCCTTACCATAAAGGTGGCATCAATTTTCCCTTTCTCTGGAGTACAAGATCTAAAAAGAAAAGATATTAAAACTGTTTTTTCAAACCAGGTAATTTGGTGACTTTGCTCTGCTGGTCTGTAATCCTAGAGGTTCAGATAAGACAATCACACAAGTTCAAAGCCAGCCCTGGTTACATAGTGAGTCTATGGTGGTTTGAATAGGAATGGCCCCATAGACACTTGAATGCTTGCACTATTAGGAGGTGTGGCCTTGTTGTAGTAGGTGTGGTCTTGTTGGAGGAAGTGTGTCACTGTGGGGGTAGGCCTTGAAGTCTCATATGTTCAAGTTATGCCCAGTGTGGCTCACAGTCTCCTTCTGCTGTCTCTGAATCAAGGTGTAGAACTCTCAGCTCCTACCATGTCTACCTGAATGCCCCCATGCTTCTTGCAGTAATAATAATGGAATAAACCTCTGAAACTGTAAGCCACCCCAATTAAACGTTTTCCTTTATGAGTCACCATGGTCATGGTGTCTCTTCACAACAATAGAAACTCTAAGATAGTGTGGGGGCCCACAGAGACTCCGTAGTATGGCCTTATTCCATCTTGACTCAAGGTCAGAGAGTCTGAGCTTGTTTTTCCCTACAAGGCTGCATAATAAGATGTTTTGGTCAAAGGCATGGTTACCAGGTGTCTTATACTTCAAGGCCTAAATGCAGGATGCTTTGCCATAAGGCATGGCTACTAGATGTTTTGAGAATTAAGAAACTCTTTATAATTGTCTGTACTTTGTCCTTGAGAGGAGGAAGTCTTTTGCCTCTTCCCTTGCTGGTGTATAAAAGGCCCATGAGGAATAAACTTGAGGCAACTGTGGTATTGACCCAGAGCCCTCCCAAAGCTATCCTGTGTCTCTGTCTTTTTTTTTTTTTATGTCTACATCCCTATTTTTCATATCTATTATTTTTTAATCTTTACTCCTCCCTTCAAGGACTGTTTGATAGTTGGGTGGGACTTGACAAATGACGTCCTGAATGTGTGGCTTTGAATACGGGGGAATCCAGTGGAGGACACTGCAAGTTGAAGAGTGATCTTGGATCAGATATTAAAATGGTAATATGCAGTGATTAACTCAGGAGAAAATTGTAAATATAAAACATGATAAAAATAGACAGCCATTTAAAGATATTGTAAAAGCAAGAGGAAGTTAGAGCTGCAGCAAGCATACAGGTCATGAAGGTTTCTGTTTGTAATTTTTTTTTTAGGCCTGAGAAAGAAGTTTGAAAATGTAAATATCTGGGTGTTGTGAGAATGTTTGAGTGAGTGACAGTTTGAGTCTGACTGGGTGATCTGTTTATACTGCGGATGCAGGCCTGAGTTGGGTCTAGAGCTGTGAAGTAAAGTGGGTCATGGAGTTCTGAGTATGGGTAAAGTTTTTGTCAGGTCTGAGTAGTGTAGGTTTAAGGTATGGAGCCTGCCACCATGGCTAGAGTCTCTGTTTCTCTGTGTGTAGGGGCTAGAGAGATGGCTCAGCACTTAAGGGCACTGACTGCTCTTCTAAAGAGACAAGGCTGTGGCAGAGGAAGTAGCATGGCTGAGCCCCTGAGGGTGAAGGGGCAGCAGAGGCAGGGTAGCATCTCAGGAAGGGGTCACAGGCCTCTGGGCAGAGAACCTGGGCTGCACTATAGCCACACAGGTACAGCTTGGCTGACACATGTAACCACATATAACCAGCCCGAGTGGGTGCTCACTAGGGGCTGTTGGCATGGCACTGGGGCTCTTGCCTGGGTACCAGCATGAGGACCTGCTGCAAGCCGCAGGAAAATGTAATGGAATTCAGCTACTACAAAAGCTACTGCTTGGAAAAGTCAAGGACTTCTCCAGAGGTCAAGCCATGACTTAAGTCTTGATGATATTTTAGCATATACACATATACATATATATGCTAAAATATATTATATATATATATGTATATATTAGCTGGTTCCTAAAATGATTTTTTTGCATGCTTCCAGAGAACTCCTAACAATGTATTTATCTAAGATGTCTATCAAGCATCCAAGACTAAACGAAACTACACCTGTCTCCTAGGTCAGGTGGATAGCTTTATTTCTTGTGCAATTTAGGGTAAGACCCTCCTTTCTTATACAACCTTACAAATAGACCCCTAACTTCTTACCTAACCATTTCTAGGAATGTAGACTGAGCACACAGATCCCCTTTTTGATATACTAACCAGTCATTAGCACTCAGTTGACCTCCTCTATTACCACTCCCATTTTAGATTATAAAAGTAAGCCTGGTGGTCACTGCCTAGGAAAATTCTTACCTGCCTTTTTGACCCTATAAAATTCAAGCCTGGTGACCTTGCTTGACCAGGGGATTGCTATTGCTTGGGTTTAAAACTGGATTCCTGGAAGACTTTGGAGGGATGTGGAGAACTGAGAGACAGAGAATGGAGAGGGATAAGGAGGATTTTGACCAGAGAGAATGTGTGGATGAGATGGAAGATGAGGAAGAGTCAGATGGGGAAGTACTAGTTAGGTAAGAACAAGATGAAAAGGATCTAGATGAGGCAGAATTAAGACAAGAGAATTAAGATAGAACTTAGAAGGAGCAGCAGATAAATGCAGAGAGAAACTAGGCAAGAAAGGAGCTAAAATGAGAGCAGAATAGAAGCTTATAGAGAGAGAACTGACACAGAATAATAAAGTGTATGGACTAAGGAGTTTCATGTACATAGATTTATTTCTTTTCATCAATGATTAATTATCAGCTGGTTGTAGATTCTTCCCTGACACTGGGAGGGGACTAGTGAGGGGCTGGACCACCTTAGCCTCCGATAGGCATCTCTAAGGCTAACAAAGCCTGGGCTCCCAGCAGCAGAGGGTGTTTCTCCCTGAAATGGACATAAGCGAAACAAAGCCCTCCTGCCACTGGAGGAACTGCTAGAGGCAGATGCCTTTACAAAGATGTTTGATAATGAGTTTTGCTTGCAACATGTGGAGAGCGTCAGCAGGGCCTTGCCCATGCAGGGTTAGTAATTGCCACAGATAAAATGCAAAACCAGCTTGTTATTCATTAAGCAGTGCTGTTTACTATGTGAGAAAAGCCACAAGGTATAACAAAACCCATTATAAGAGTTTATTAAGGGAAGGGAACAGAAGGGATGTGCTTAGGCCTATGGGAATGATTGTGCAGGGAAAAGGGCAGAGGGAAAAGGGCAGAGGGATAAGTGGGACTTGCTTTTGTAGATTCCCCCACACGTGCACATATGGGCTTATGTAGCTACGCCACACATGTGCATAGATTACATGATCATGCTGCCCACAGATTACATAGGATGTAAGGCTCTGGGATGACTAAGAATCTTGCCTGGCTACTGGACAGTGCATGTGTCATCCTGTAGCTGAGGGAATTGCTAGGAATTCTAACACAGCTGTCTTTTCAGTATTTGGGACATATTTTGTATCCTAAAGAAATTAAGCTTCAGAAATTAGAAATTAGGAGAGACAGCTTGCAAACTTCGAATGACTTTCAAAAATTATTGGGGGACATTCAATGGTTGTGGCCCTATTTGAAGTTGTCTACAGGAGACCTTGAACCCCTCAGTAAGATCCTTAAGGGGAATAGTGATCCCAGTTCCTCTAGGTATCTTACAGATGCTGCCAGACAGGTGCTGGCTCAGGTAGAACGTGTCATTCAACATTAGCAAGTAAACTGTGTCAACTATGAGAAACCATTGGAAACCTATGTGCTTTCTTCATAACATATTCCAACAGCTGTGGTTACATCTGCCTGCTTTAACCCTGATCCAAGTGCTGAACATTTATTATGAGTCAGTAGCTTGTTTAGTATGGAAAAGCTGGATAGAATCTAGGTAATATTTTGGTAGAGAACCAGTATAATCAGTGTTCCTTTTACTAAATAATAAGTTGAATGGTTATTTTAAAATAATGATTCTTGGGCAATTGCTTTTTCTCAGTATTTGGACCAAATTGGCAACCGTTTTCCAGCTGATCAATTGCTGCAATTCAGCCAAATGCATTCCTTTATGTTTCCTAAGGTTGTGATGAAAGTTCCCATAAAAGATGCTATGCTAGTTTTTACTGATGGTTCCTCCAATGGGAGAGATGCTTATGCTGTCAATGGTAAATGTTATGTAGTACAAACGGTTCTAGCTTTAGCTCAGATGGGAGAATTGTGAGCTGTGACTATGGTTCTCCAGATTCTTGTAAATAGTTCATTTAATTTGAATACAGACCATCATTATATTTTCAAAGCCCTTCAAATTATAGAAATTGTTCCCTGCATTGGAACTAGCAGTAGTCAGGTTAGGATGCTATTTCAGCAAATTCAAGATGCCATTCATCAAAGAAAGTTGCCATGCTTTGTGGGTCATATTAGAGTTCATTCCAATCTTCCTGGCCCTTTAGCTGATAGTAATGCATCATCTGATAAATTAACATGGATAGTCACCTTATCCCAGGTAGAATTGGCTCAACAGTTATATGCTCTTCATCATCAAAAGAGCAAAAGTTTAAGAAAACAATTTGGCCTTACCAGGGTAGTTGCTTGTCAGATTGTTAAGCAACATGAGGTATGTCCACAATATTTTCCTGTGCCTCACTTTGGGGTAAATCCTCGAGACCTTCTTCCTAATCATTTATGACAAATGGATGTTACTCATGTTGCAGAATTTGGCAAATTAAAATATGTGCACATGACAATAGATACATATTCAGGGTTTTTTGATGCCTACTGCACAAAATGGGGAAGACACCAAGCATGATAGCTTATTGCTTAAAATGTTTTTCATATATGGGGATTCCTAAAATTATAAAAATGGATAATGAATCTGGATATATTAGTAAAGCATTTCAGCAATTTTGTTCCCAATGGCAGTCTCAAGATGCAGCTTCAAAAAATTAAGATGGGAGAGTTATACTCTCAATCATGGCATAATGCATGACCTCTCAATTTTGAGTTTTTTGAATGTGGATGACCATGAGCAATCTGACACAGACAGATTTTGATGTGATGGCACCTGAGTGACTTTTGTGCAGGTGAAATGGAAGGATCCTTGCACTATATTATAGAAGGGTTTCAACCCCATTTTAGTATGGGGTCAAGGGCATGTTTGTGATTTTTCACAGGATGAAAATGAGACTCAATGGCTGCCTGAGCACTTGGTGCAGTGTGTGGAACAGAGGAATGCTGGCCCTGATGACACTGTAGCTGCTGATGCTCCCCCAGAGGAACTGGAGTGAGAGTTGCTGAACCTGTGTTCCTGATCCTCCAACGTTACATCCTGCATTCTGGGAATGGAAAGAATGATTCCCAGCTTCCTGATAGACCTGCTGCACAAATTTCCAAGACCTCTGTGAGTTCTAATTATTCTGAATCCAGAAGGAATGCCTATCTGTTTGTGAGTAGGTGTTTGGCCATTTATCCACACTATATCTTGGAATGAGGAAGTCCCCTTTGCTAGTATAGTGTTCATCTGCTGATTGCCCAGAGGAACTAGAAGGCCTGGAGAACAGCTGCCTCAGAGATTTCCTCACTATGGGAAAAAGACTCATTGTAGCAACTGAATATTTTTATAGAGGCAATTGCTAGACTGGTTGGGAAGTCAAATTGGAGGTACTGAAGAGGCACCCTAGACTGAGGAGGAGGAGTTGGAATAAAGTTTTTGCTGCTGGTACTTGGTACTTGGGGACTGGACAACTCACCTCATCCCACCACAAAAACATTTTCTTGTCCCTTGAATGGATCAAGGTTATGAGACTTGTAATTTAACCAACTGTGTCCATTGTTAATAATCATACTAGAATTATGGTATTAACTTGTTAATGGTAGTGAACTATAATATGATGCTAATGAGTCCCTAGAATTGATGTGGTTGCATCAGGAGATTACTGATTTTAAAAAGGGCAAAGTTAGATTTTGATGCAGATAAAACTGCTACAGACATCCTGGGCCAATTTTAAAAGGCCATTCCATCTTGGTAATTTCTTTACTCCATTACCAGGAGGTATAGCAGCCATAAGGAACATTATTTATTTGTCTATGATTATCAAGCTACTTGTGAACTCTGAATGGAAAGCTGATTCAGAGCTGCTTAGAGTTAAGCTCTGTACCCTCCCATGCCAGAGGCTACTAGTCAAAGACTGGTAAGTCCTTTTTACCACCTGTCAACCTAAGACAGGGCATGAATGATGATATTTTTGTCCCAAGGATAGGTAAGAATGGATGGATGAACAAGGCGACCTAAGACAGGCACAGTCATCTGAGGGGTCCAAGGGACCCTTTATATTATAAAGAAGGGGGAATCTGTGAGGGCCCACAGAGACTCTATAATGTGGCCTTATTCCATCTTGACTCAAATTCAGGGAGTCTGAGGTTTTTGTTTGTTTGTTTGTTTTGTTTTTTCCCACAAGGTTATATAATAGGATGTTTTAGTCAAAGGCATGGTTACCAGGTGTCTTATACTTTAAGGCCTAATTGCAAGATGCTTTCCTGTAAGATGTGGCTACTAGATATTTTGAGAATTAAGGAAGTGTTTACAATTGTCTGTACTTTGTCCTTGAGAGGGGGAGGTCTTTTGCCTCTCCCCTTGCTGGTGTATAAGAAGCCCATGAGGAATAAACTCGAGGTGACTGTGGTATTGACCCAGAGCCCTCCCAATGCTATTCTGTGTCTGTGATGACATTTTATTTGTGCCGAAATGCAGTGATATTTTATTTGTATGTTAGTAAATAAAGCATGCCTAGAGATCAAGGGGGGAAAGGCCAGGCATTTTTAAGTAAACATAGAAGTCAGGCAGTGGTAGCACATACCCTTAATCTGATCACATAGCAGACAGGGTGTCTGTGTGTTCAAGGACACACTAGGGAACAGCCAAGCGTAGCGACACACAATTTTGATCCCAGTACCAACCATAGAGACCTGGAGGTCTGTACAGACAGGCAATGACAAGGAAGTGAGGTAGCTGGGCTAAGAGCCAATAAGAGGGCAGAACACCAAGGCAATAAAGGTGCCGATAGACAGGAAGTAACTCACCCTTTTGATAGCTGCAGAGCTGGAGAGGTAAGGTTGGTGGCTATCACTATTTTCCTGATCTCTAAGGTTTTTTCCCCTATATTTGGCTCTGTGTTTCTTATTTAATAAGACTGTTTAGAAATTCGGCTGCATGTGTCTCTGCCTTTTTCCTTTGCATCTACCTCTCTATATTTCCTAGCTGTTATTTCTCAATCTTCACTCTCCACTTCAGGACCATTCAACAGGTTGTGCAGGCCTTGACAAGACTGAGGCCTTGTCTCAAAAAAAAGTAATGAATAACACCAAGCCTCAGTGAATACATCTTTAGCACTGGCCCTACATCTATCTATGGCTCAGGGAATATTGAGGAATAAGAAGTGGAAAGAGCCAGACTTTCTTTCTTAGAAATGACTGAAAAAAAAAAAAAGACCTAAACAATGATAGTATCAATAGGCATGCTAACACAGAAATGGGGAAATCTCATGGGATCTTGCCTCAGAAAAATAGCTACAGGCAACTTATGACTGCTGAGAGATGGGGAACTAACCTCTCCTAGGGATGCATCCCATCATTGGTATCCCTGAAACAACATACATATAAACAACAAAGCTAACTCAGCAGGAATTATGGGTTAATTTAAGTGTAAGAGCTAGTCAGTAATAAGCCTGAGCTAATGGCCAAGCAGTTATAATAAATATAAGCCTCTGTGTGTTTACTTGGGGAATGCAAGTGGGAGAGATTTGTCCCGACCACTGGCCGGGCAGGACACAGGAAACCTTCCAACTACACACTTCTGTAGTGTTTGGGTCACTATTCTACCAGTGAACATATCTTGCTAGGACAGTTTTTACTGCAGGTTCAACACTAGATAAGATTATTGATTACATTTTCCCCCTCTAGAATGCAAAGAGCCTTCAGCATTATGAAAGATAGCTGATAAGGATGAGAATTCTTGGTTGGTACCAGCTTGATTTCTCTATGTCCTATGAATCAAGTATGTGGTGTCTTCAGCAATAAAGCCTTCCCATAAAGTTCTGGAGGGTAATCAAGAACAATGGCAATAGCCTGTAATGTTTGGGGGGGCAGGGAAGAGCTATGCAAACTCACTGACCAATGAATCAAAAAGAGGTACCCTATAGATGGCACCGAGTTATTTTATTTGATAACCTGTAGTGTCTAGGAAAGGCCTTTTGCCCCTGTCATGTAACTCCACTTGAACTTCTTTTATGTATATATATTTAGGAAGCTTCTATAGCAGTAGGTTTCTATATTAGCTAGTGTTTCTCTTACTGTGAAGAGACACCATAACCACAGCAACTCTTATAATGGCAAAATTTAATTGAGACTGGATTACAGTTTCAGAGGTTCAGTCCATTATCCTTATGGTGGGAACATAGCATGCAGGCAGACATGGAGTTGAGAGGTCTACATGTTGATCCGCAGGCAGCAGGAAGTTAGCTTGCTTGTTCAGAGACCTTAAAGCCCATCCTCTTGTGGCACACCTCCTCCAAAAAGCCACACCTACTCCAACTCCCCCTAGTAGTTTCACTCCCTGTGGCCAAGGATTCAAACACATGAGTCTATGGGGGCCATACCTGTTCAAACAACCACATTCCACTCATTGGTACCCATAGGCTTGTAGCCATAACATAATGCAAAAATGCATTTAATCCAACTTCAAAAGTCCCCATAGTCTATCACAGTCTCAATAATGCTTAAAAGTCCAAAGTTCAAAGTCTTTTCTGAGATTCATGCAATCTCTTAACTATAATTTTCTACATATAAAATCAAAATAAAAAAAACAGATCACAACCTTCCAACATATAATGGCACAGGATATACATTAACATTCCAAAATGGAGGAAAAGGAGCATAGTAAGGAAATACTGGACCAAAGCAAGACTGAAAACCAGCTGGGCAAACTCCAAACTCTGCATCTACATGTCTGATATTGAAGCACTCTTCAGATCTCCTACTCCTTTCAGCTTTGTGAACTGCAGCACACTTCTCTCTCTTGGACTGGTTCCACTCCCTGTTAACAGAAGGTATCCAATAGCTCTGGAATCTCTGCCATCTTGGGGTCTCCAAGGCCAGCCATGTTTCACCTTAACAGCTTCACATAATAACATCTCTAAGCCTCCATTCAGGGACACCCCTGACTCATGCCTGGCCTTAGTGGCTTTCCTTAGTTATGGAGGTAGATTTCATAATCCCGCTCTTCTATTGTTGACTCTACAGCCAGAACCATGTGGCTGAAGCTGCCACGTTCTGCTGTTTGCTGGGGCTGGAATATGGTGCCTTCATTCAAGTACCTCTTTACCAGTTTTCTATTTTAGTTGGTTGCCTTTACTGACAGACAACCTAAGCTTGGCTATCCCAGAACTTGCTCTGTAGAAATCCACTTACCTCTGTCTCCAGAGTGCTGGGATTAAAGATGTGTACCACCACACCTAGACCTAAGATGTTCTTTAACTCCTTTTCATAAGTTGGAATCTCAGCTGGGTGGGATCTTGCTCTGAAGTCACCATTCCCTTTATTACATTTCTTAATCCATTTATCTCTTTGAACAGAGGATTTAGCTTCATTCCACTTCCTGGTGACCCTTTTCTCCTCAATCTGTACATTTTGTATTTTTATCTGCTCAGCTTACTCCTTTTTTATTATAAGTCTTCATAAGAGTCAACACTAGTAACTCTACAACAGAGTCTATACTAGGCTGTTTTAAGATTTCCTCTGCCAGTGGAATTAATCCAAAACTCTCCACTTTAGCTTTGGGCAGACTTTTCAGACAAGAGCAAAAAGCATCTACATTCATCACCAAACTATCACAAGAATTGTTGTATAATATTAGAGGAAGCAGCCTCAATATTATACATCCCAGGGGCTCAGGAGAGAGAACTACTAACGGCGAGGACTATTTTCAGGAAATCGAATGTCAGCACACCGAGCTCTATCGTCCACTTGCTTTAATTCCTCTGGCATAACATCCTTTAAACACAGCTTCAGTTCTGTTCTCGTGTCTTGCTCCTTTCTTGCCTGAATTCTCTATATTTATCTACTGTCCCCTCTAGGTTCTATCTTAATTCCTTCATCTAGTTCTGTCCCTTCTAGGTTCTCATCTATCTAGTTCTTTCCCCTATCAGCTCCTTTCCCATCTCCTTCTCTCTCATCTGGCTCTTCCTCATCTTCCATCTCGTTCCTCTAGTCCTCTCTTTTAGCCCTTCAATCTAGTTTTTCCCCATCTCAGTTTATTCTTCTCAAGTTCTTACCCATCTAGTTCTTCCATTCTCTTTTCTCTTCTCTCTCTTGTGCCCTGGAAGTCCCGGTATATAAAAGGGAGGGTCTGAGCTAAATTGTGTAAAGCTATTACTTAATGTCCACCTCTCTTAGGCAGTGTCTCCTTGTGGAATTTACTGTAAGTCAGGAGACTTGCATGTGGGCTGTTATCATTGTTAGTCCACCTGGGACTAACAATGGGCGCCCACCTGGGTGGTGTTTCCTGTAGTCCTTGAAAGTGGCTAAGGGAGATAATCTGATTTCAGAGAAAGCCTTTCCTGAGGCTGTTCTCCAAATACCTGGAATGTGTATGTCCAGAGAGTGATCAGTCTACACTGTTAGTCCTTCTTAGGGGAAAGTCAATTGGAAAAACTATGAAGGCACACATGATTTTCATAACAGAAGACAGCTGATATATAACAACCCAAGTAACACCAAAAACTCCTTGGGATTTGGCTTCCTCTGGAGGAATTCCCTGATTCCTCCAGGTAGTGACTTTGCCATAACCAGCTGAGTTCTTACGATATTCCTGCAGCCCACAGCAAAGAATGCTATGTAGGCAACATACTAAAATTCTTCTCCTGTTAAACCTCTTGAGCCAAGCCTCCACAGTTTAAATTACCCACAGCACCACTGTCTTCCATGATCCTACTAGTATGGTCCATTAAGAAGCACTTAAAGCATTCCACTGCTTCCCTAACCCAAACTCCCAAAGTCCAAATTCCTCCAAACAAAAGCATAGTCAGGCCTATCAAAGGAAGACCCCACTCCTGGTACCAACTTCTGTCTTAGTTAGAGCTTCTACTGTTATGAAGAGACACCATGACCATGGCAACTCTTATAAAGGAAAACATTTAATTGAGGCTGGCTTATAGTTTCAGAGGTTTAGTTCATTATCCTCATGGTGGGAAACATAGCAGTATGCAGGCAGGCATGGTGCTGGAGAATGAGTTGAGAGTTCTACATCTTCATTCACAGTCAGCAGGAAGTAAAACATCCTGAACTTCAGAGACCTCAAAGTCCACTCCCTAATGGCACACCTCCTCCAACAAGCCACACTTACTCCAACAAGGCCACACCTCCTAATAGTGCCACTCTCTATGGGCCGAGAATTCAAACACATGAGTCTATGGGGGCCATACTTATTCAAACCACTACAGTTTTCTTATTTTTGTTTGTCTGTTTGTTTTTTATTTTTCTAGACAGGATTTCTCTATTTAGCCCTGGTTTTCCTGGAACTCACTTTGTAGATACCAAATTGGCCTCAAACTCAGAGATCAACCTGCCTCTGCCACCTAAGTGCTGAGATTAAAGACATGGCCATCATTCCCAACAAAACTCTTTGCTTATGATTTATTTTTATTTTATGTGCATTGGTGTTTTGCCTGCATGTGTCTGTATGAGGGTGTTGGATCCCCTGAAACTAGAGTTAAAGGCAGTTGTGAACTGCCATGTGGGTACTGGGAATTAAACCCATGACCTATGGAAGAGCAGCCAGTGCTCTTAACTGCTGAGCCATCTCTCCAGCCCCTCCACACGGTTTCTTGTAATCCATCTTCATATTCCCTCTTTTTCCTAGCCCTCCCATCTTCCATCCTATTTAATCTTTTTGTTCCAATATTCCTCTTTCTATTTTCCTATAATCTGCATTCTATCCCTCTTTATTGAGACCACGTCCTGTGGCTCCTTACTAGTTCTCTGACTTCTATGAGTAGTCCAATTTAAGTGCACGTATCTAAACATTTAAAACTAGCATCCACATATGAGAAAAAACATGCAGCACTTTGTCTTTCTGGGTTTGGGTTACCTCACTCAAAATGATTATTTTCAGCTCCATTTATTTACCAGCTGTGGGGTTAAGCTCATATGTTTGAACACTTGGTTCCCAGTTGGTGGAACTGTTTGGGAAGGATTAAGAAGTGGAACTTTGAGGTTTCAAAAGACTTTCATCATTTCCAGTGTGCTCTCTATCTTCCTCTTGCTTGTGGATCAAGATACAAGCTCTCACCTGTTCATACCACCATGGCTTTGCTTCACTATCATGGATGCTCACCCTCTGAAACTATACATCCAATTAAATGCTTTCTTTGATAAGTTGCCTTGGTTATGATGTTTTGTCACAGCAAGAGAAAAGTAACTAAGATAAAAATTGGTACCAGGGAATGGGCTATTACTGTGACAGGCTGGACCATGTGATTTTTTGTTTGTTGTGTTTGTTTTTTGAGGAAAGTGGAAGACTTTGGGACTTTGGACTAGAAAAGTGATTGGATGTTATAAGTGTTACTGAATGGGCTATCCTCCTAGGAACTTGAAAGACAGTGGTGCTGAGAGCAATGTACACTGTGGAGACCCAGATCAAGAGCTTTCAGAGGGGAACAATTTTAGCAGCTGGGCTAGGGACGTTCTTGTGATATTTTGGTAAAGAATGTGGCTGCCTTTTGCCATAGCCTTACAAATTTTCCTGAGGCCAAATTGAAAAGTAATGGAATTATTTCTCTGGTGGAGATTTCATGACAACATAATATTGACTTTGTCACATGGCTATTATTAATCATTATTATGCAAGCCTACAATGAAAAATAGCAAGGGGTGCAAAAAGAAATACAAAATGTACAGTTCGAAAAGAAAAAAAATCACCAGGAAATTTAGTGTTAGTGCCAAGTGTTATGCTGAAAGAGATAAAGAGATCATGATGAGGCCTGACTTGCATTGAGTGGGCAAGACCCCACTCAGCTAAGCATTCAGCTTATAAAAACAAAAAGTCCAAAGAATTATCTGCTCCCCAAAAGCAACAACAACATCAAGAACCTGCTATAAATGTAAACCATTGGGACCAGGCTCCTTCCCAAGTGGGCAGCCAAACTTAGCATTGTTGTCCATATGGTTTTAGCTTTAGAGTCATGAAGGAAACTCAAGTAAAGCAATTGTAGAATCCTTACCTAAGGTTAAGGAGAATGGCTGATGCCATATACATGGCAGGGGAGTCTCCATATGGAGGCCATGAGAGGTCATTGCCTGAAGCTGTGGAAGTTAAGCCTGGATTGAGTTGAAATGATGTTAGAAATACCAGAGTCATGGGATATTGTCCATATTGTCCACACGGGGAGTGGGCCCAGTAAAAGAGAGAAAAGTATGTGGTAGTCTGCAAAGCCAGTACGGGCAGAGCATCTAAAGCTGTGACATCAGAAATAGAACTGCAAGAGTTGGAGTTTCCTGCTGTGATTTGGTCTCACTTTGGTCTGGTGTTTCCTCATTGTGCCCTGTTCCTCCCTTTTGGAATGGTAATGTGTATTCTGTGCCACTGCATGTTGTGAGTTTGTAATTCACATTCTGATTTTATGGGGGGTTACAATTAATAGATTTCCCTGTGGGTGAGAAGAGATTTTGGCTTCGGACTTTGCAACAGTGTCAAGAATGAAAGACTTTTGAACTTGGACTAAATACTTTTACATTATGATGTGGCCATGAACCTATGGAGTGGAGTATGGCAATTTGAATGAGAATGGCCCCCATGGGCTAATGTGTTTGAATACTTGGTCAGATATTGGGAAGGGATTAGGAGATGTGGCCCTGTTGAAAGTGTGTGGGAGAATTCCTGCTATGCTTGGCCTGACTTCACAGAGTAGCACCTAGCCCTAATCCATCTTTTGTTTAGTAGATACCTTTTGTTTCTCTTGTTGCCCTATGTGGATCTTGACTCAGAGTCTCCCAAGGATACAAAGTCTATGCTAAACTTGGTTCAGAAACCCCAGAAAACTGTGGTACCTGATGCATCAAGAAACTTTCACTTGGCATTGTATTTTTTGGGAGTTTCTTTCAGTTTGTTTTGAACATGAGGAAATCAACTGGCTAAAGTGTAAATATGGAGAAAAAAATAAAAATGCCCTGGGCAAAGAGAAAATGCTTCAGTCCTTACAGACTGGATCCCCCTGCAGCCACAAAGGCTAGATTCATTCTTAAGGTGCCTCTGAGTCTTCATTCAACAGTCTGGTCCTGAGTGAACCCACACACCCTCACTGCGACAAAGGTGTGTCACTGAGGGCAGACACCATTCCAAGTTAGGTCTGTCTGCCTCCTACTTGCAGATCAAGATGTAAATTCTCAGCACTGTTTCCAGTCTTGTAGAATAATGCTGTTCTGAGTGGCCCATGAATTTAACATCTGCTTTAAAAAAAAGGTGAATGCATCCCATATAAAGCTATTGTTTCCTTAAATCTCTTCAAATCTAATATTTCTATAGGATCCCAGTTGTTAATATTCTGACCCACCCCTCGGGGCTGCCCTGCAACCAGACATAGAAGCCTCTTCTTAAGGAAAAACTCAGTCCCTTCTCTCTCTCTCTCTCTCTCTCTCTCTCTCTCTCTCTCTCTCTCTCTCTCTCTCTCTCTCTCCCCTTCCTCTTTCTTATCTTCTATTCATCTCTCTATTATAATAAACTATTTCCACATGGATGTAGCATCTGGGTTGTGAATGTACCTGCCAGCCCACCACAGCATCTGCCCAGCATGCCAGCATGTTTCCCTGCATACATAGGATACCCTCAGGGTCCCTGCATAATATATCATAACACCAGTTAACTTCTGAATAGCCTTGGAGGTACCTATCATCTGGTGGTCATTCTTTTTTTGTTTGTATTTTATTTTGTTTTTTGAGACAGTTGTTTGTCTATGTAACAGCCCTAGCTGTCCTGGAACTCCCTCTGTAGACCAGGCTGGCCTTGAACTCATAGAGATCCACCTGCCTCTGCCTCTGCCTCTGAGTGCTGGGATTAAGGGCAGTGCACCACCAAAATTCCACCACCACGACCCTGGCCTGGTTGTTGTTTCTGAATGGTAACTGTATAAATTAAGGTTGGTTTGCTAATAATGTTGGGCCACTCCTCTTTAGTTTCATAATGCAATGGTGTGGAGAGAGAGAGGTCCTGTTCTAAACTCCTCTGTCTGTATATGAATATTTTTCTTAGTTTCATTAGTAGGTCTTCCTAAGGATTGTATCTTACCAGTCAATTTCTCATATTTGGCACCAATATCAAACAACTTTTTTAAAGGATAAAACATGAGTTACCAAACTAATAATGATTATAATTGACATTATATCAATCCCAGCTAAGCTGATTATCCCTTCATTTAATTTCTCTTTTTCAAACTATCCATTGTGGAACCATACAGAGACCTAACTCCTTGAATCATAATATTGTTTCCCATTTTTTTTGTTTGTTTGTTTGATTTTTTTGTTTGTTTGTTTTTTTGTTTTTTTGTTTTTCGAGACAGGGTTTCTCTGTGTAGCTTTGCGCCTTTCCTGGAACTCACTTGGTAGCCCAGGCTCGCCTCGAACTCACAGAGATCCACCTGGCTCTGCCTCCCGAGTGCTGGGATTAAAGGCGTGCGCCATCACCACCCGGCTTTGTTTCCCATTTTTAATATGTGGAAAAACTTTCTTTTTAAATAACTAATTCCCCCTTTAAGAATTCTCTGGTGTCTCACCAGATCTGCTGATGATGACAGTGAAGTGTGAGGCTGGCTGTCACTGCATAGCACAGCTGAGCAGAGAACACAGGCGGTGCATAGCCTGGCTGAGGGCAGCTGCTCACGCACAGTGGGGGCTGAGAGTGGGTGGCGGATGCAGCAGCAATAAAAACCCAAGCAGTTGAGGTGGCTGACCTGGTGTGGCAGTAGCCTAAGGAGGGGATCCAGGAGAAGCATGAAACCCACAGAGAGGGAGAGCCATCTGCCTGGAAAGTGGACACAGGGGAATGTGTGGAAGAAGCACGTGGAGCAGGAAGTGAGAGCATGGAGCCACCCAAAGGCAGCACCATCCTGAAATGGGTGGCTAACTCCAGCAGTGTTTGGAGCACAGGCGCCTGAGGAATTTGGGGCATGTGGAGTTTGGGACCAGGAATGGGTGGCATCTGGAAGCTGTTATAGAGAAACTACAACAGGAAAATCTCAGACTCACTCACAGGGCTTGGAAAGAGTCCCTCAATCCAAAAAGGGCCAAGACTCTCTTCAAGCCCCACCCTGCTACTTTCTATCTCTCTATCTATCTGCAATTCTCCAAAACCTCCATGGTTAACTTTAGTCAGCTAGTAGCTATCTCTGCCCTCTGATTCAAAGCAAATTTTATTTGCAGTCTTGGGAGTGTCAGAATTCAATCAAAATACCACACAACAATTACCTGAGTAAACAGGAAGTTCAGAGCAAACAACTTCCAAACCTATAGAAATGACAGAAACAGCTGGCTGCCTGGACAGTCACCCAAGGTTCCTCTGCAATGTTTGGGCATCCATCTTTGGCCTATAGGCCTAGAATATATGACAGACTTTTCTGTGAAGTAAGGATTTTGAAGGGCTGTCTTACCTTGCCTTGACAAAGTTTGGAAGTTGCTTTCTTTTATGTCCTGCATGTATAATTTGGACAGCATACTGTCAGCATTTGAGGCAAGGGCAGTTTCTTTCCCAATGGCTAACTTTGCCACAATGAAAGCAAACTCCACATGGAGCTTCCTCAATGCCCATCAATCTTTTTTGAAATAAATTGCTGCTGCCAGGAGTAGACGTGTCTCACTGTCATGAAAAGCCTTATGTTATTAAAGCATTTTAAATGCCATATTCCATAGGTCTCTGGAGTGTTTAAAGTCCATATATATACATATATACATATATATATACATATATATATATATGTTTGACCTTGAAAAAAATACCAAACATGACTACAGATTTGATTGTTATAAATAAATAACTATTAAGCTATCTTTCTGTATTATCCTTAATAGCTTTTAAGGACTAGAAATTTATATTACTTTTTAAATGAACTGTATAAGTACAATACCTTAAACAAGAATATATATATATATATATATATATATATATATATATATTATGTTAAAGCCAAAAAAAAGCCCCTTATGTTGCTGGAGGGCTTCTCTCCAGGTTCCATCAAGCCCCGCAGTCCCACAATCCATGTATAAAATAATCACTCAGATGCTTATATTACTTATAAACTGTATGGCCGTGGCAGGCTTCTTGCTAACTGTTCTTATATCTTAAATTAACCCATTTTTATAAATCTATACCTTGCCACATCACTTGTGGCTTACCGGTGTCTTTACATGCTGCTTGTCCTGGAGGTGGCTGCAGTGTCTCTCCCCCTTCTTCCTGTTTCCCCAATTCTCCTCTCTCCTTGTCCCGCCTATACTTCCTGTCTGGTCACTGGCCATCAGTGTTTTATTTATATAGAGTTATATCCACAGCACTTCCCCTTTTCTCCTTTTTTTTAAAAAGGAAGGTTTTAACTTTAACATAGTAAAATTACATATAACAAAACAATTATCGTGCAAGAATTACAGTTACAATATTAAAGATGTCCTATCTATCTTATATTTGTGAGCTTAAGGTTTTATATATAACTTATCTTTTATCATAACTGAGGAAATTGCAACTATCTAGTCTTCAACCACATCAAAGACCTCAGAAGGATATAATATTACCTGAGAAATGGGAGAAGGGTGTAAGCAATTTTGGGGAGTCTTACAGGATAGACAGAGACAGCTGACAGCCTGGACAGTCACCTAATGTTCCTTTGTAAAGTTAGGGCATCTGTCTTTAGCTCACAGGCCTAGAGTCTCTCCGTCATTTTTTTCAGTGTCCTGTAGAATGTCTGGCAGTTTTCTCTGTGAAGCAGGAACCTGAAGGACCATCTTGTCAAGCAAAGTTTAGTGCTCATCTTTCCATGGGTCTTGCATGTCCAGTCAATCAAGCAGTCCAGGCAAGAACAGTTTCTTGCCCAAATGGCTGGCTATCTTTGCCAACGTGAAGATAAACTCCATATGGAGTGTCTTTGATGCCCATCCTCCTCTCCTAAGTAAATCCAGTGCTGTTAGGAGCAGACATGTCTCACTGTCCAGAACGTCTAAATTTTTAAAACATTTTAAATGCCATATTCTGTAGGTCTTTGAAGTGTTTGAAAACTACCTATCTATCTGAAATATATCTATGTATACCTAGAAGACTTATCTAACATGGCTATAAATATGATTATCATAGATGATTAATTATTAATCTATTTCTTAATTATCCATTACAATTTTAAATGAGTTACATAAACATAATACCTCAAACAAGAATAGAAATATATATACAGTATAACAAAATTAACTTCAAGTTTGTATCAATAAACTAAAATTTATACCAATGTAAAACATTTCAAACATAAACTAAAATCTATACCAATGTAAAACATTTTAAACAAGTTGTTGTTCTTTAAAAGTAGGTTCATTCCAGGCAGATCTCTGTGAGTTTGAGACCAGCCTGGGCTACCAAGTGAGTTCCAGGAAAGGCGCAAAGCTACACAGAGAAACCCTGTCTCGTAAAACCAAAAAAAAAAGTAGGTTCATTAATCTACCTTTTTCTTATCATCTCTATATCCTATATATCTATATCATATCCCCTTTTCTTTTTTTAGAAAGAGGTCACATTTATAATCAACCTATTTTAAATAAAAATATTGGTTTTTCTCTGTCCCACATCAGAGGGCTCTTCTGATTTGGGACACAAGAATCTCTTAACCATTTTTTTTTTAAATATGTCTGGGTTTAGAGGGGGAGTGAGCAAATTCCACCTCTAAAGCCAGCTTGGTATATTTGGG